>NW_026855592.1:0-243647 GCF_026571515.1 Ruditapes philippinarum
TAAATACATTCAAGATTGTTATTGAGCCTCTGTCACAACGGTCCTGTTGCATGGAATCTTCCCCTGTCCATTATCATACTATATCAAGCCTATCATTGTAGTGTAGGTAAGCTAAAAGTCATAAAAAAGTTAACACGTCGCCACTCTATCATGCTCCAAATAACATGGTAGAGGTCCCAAACATATTGTAACTGGCAGTGATTTAGAGTGCATGATTTTCTCTGCCACAGATTTATTTTCGTGCAAACCTGTATATAACGTTTAGGTTCAATTAGGCTCCAGAAACATGGTCGGTTCAAAGATAGGTTGCAATTGCAAAACAATTGCTTTGGGCCTGTATTGCCGTAAACAGATCGTCAGTCTCACTACGTCGCCTTACATGTGAACCATACTGATTTAACATCGCCAAGGCTTAACTATATAGCAAACTTCTAGTTTCTCACTAACCGTGTTCAATCATTACATCCATACCTGATAAAAGCATATAAACGACCACAATGGTCGCAAAACAGTCATATTAATATTTCAGTCTAAAGCGTAAAATATATGGTCATCTTATTTGCAAGACTTGCAAAAAAATTAAATGCCACTGTTGTGTTCAGCTTTTTTATTGGTGTTTTTACTTCGTTATAAGACACTTTAGGTCATATAGAGACTTTACAGCTTTAATAGTAGAGGAAGTCCTCAGGTGCTGTATATAAACGGACACCTAGCTTTTCTCACATGAAGAACCCGAATACGCTGGTGAGACACGAACCTAGGATCAGGAGCAAGTGGTTAAAAGTCAACGACCTTAACCATTCGGCCACGTGCGGCCCGATCGTAGCGCATAAAGAATGACAGGACATGTCAATATAAAAGAGCTTGTTTTATTTAAATTTACATGAAACTTATGAAATAAGAAATACCCAATTAGTGAAGTGAATCCGAACTTTAAAACTGCACGTTGTAGAATAACAGGACTCTGAGTTGGCCACCCGTACCACCTGGTTGAAATCTTTTGTTGGCCAAGATGGCCATATGCTGATATTTCTAGTGATGAATATTTCTCCTGAAAATAGTTTGCAAAAAAATTTAATATTTCTATAATTGTTAAGATATCAAAGAAAAACTGGGCATATTTTCTTAAGTTGATGTTTCTTCAGCCGAAACATACTGGTGTCACAAGATATAGTTTATAGTTTTCTGTTCCACAGAATAATGTTGCGACAGAATTTGGATATTTAAAGAGTATCTCTATCGGATGTATTGAAAATTTGATGTAAAAGGTAGAGCCGCTAGAACATAGAACAACTTCCATAAATTGATTTAGGACTGTCTGTTTGTAAGAGTTTTCTTCAATATAAAGTGGTAATTTTGGACATAAAACGATAATATTCAATGCCGAATTCACGGATAAAAACAAAAATATGACCGTTTCTTTACATTTGCGATTGAATAATGGTATATCTATGCAGAACACAATGTATCAAGGGAAATAACGAGTGTAAAACTTTGGAACTAGGATAATCTAACTTTATAATTATATTGTTTTATTTCTACTCTTTACAGATTAAATAATGACTGTAATTTATGTTTCATTATTTTACTTTCGTATTTCTACTTTGAAAAGTTGCACAGACACTTGGGGTATGGAGCTTAAAACACCTTTAAAATCCAAATAAAATGTATATCTGTCAGGTGTTTGAAGGTGTTTTAAGCTCCACACCCCAAGTGTCCATGAAAAGTTGCTTTCTGGGTGTCACAACTGCTAACAAAGACTGTAATATCACACAAAGGCATAAAAACAGACAAAATCTAACCTGTATCAGGATTAATGACTGCCTCTGGGAGCTCGTTCAAATCAAAAGTCCACGTAAGGACATGCCATACAGAACTGAATGCTCGGAAATGTTCCGTTGGTTGTGGATAGTCCATGTTGAAAATCGTGTCACTGCTTCCACCGTGACCAGTGCGTGTTCCATATGTATCAATTATATTGTAATCTGATTGGTCATAGCATGTAGGTGTCTGAAAACACGCCCCTAAAATGGAAATAAGTCTTAACGCCCCTAAAATGCACATAATTGTCTTAAAACACGCCCGAAAATGACAAAAAAGTCAATGAAAACAATTTCAAAGGAGTTTGCTTTAGATGATAATTCACCTAATGTGACCAAACGGACAAAATGCTATGTTGGACAAAGCCAAAATTATAAAGCACATGCCACATTGTCATGTATTGAATGATTTCTATGTTCTTTTTTCAAGCTTAAATTTCGGTAAATACATTCTCCTGCTTTACTGTGATAAGTTTTCATCAGTTGAAAATTGCCCCCCCCCCCCAAAAAAAAAAAGAAAAAAAAAACAACTAACTAAAAAAGACATCAAAACAAGAATCAAAAAGGGGAAAGAAAAAATCTCCCCCCCCCCCAAAAAAAAATAAGAAAATAAATACCCCCCAAAAACAACGACAACAACAACTTACATAAGGTAATGCTGAGATTATGGCATACTTCCCTGTGCCTTCTGTCATAAACACATAAGCTCAAAGTGAAATAGTAAGAAAATTCCATATTCAAATCTTTCCCAACTTTAACCTCTCCAGTAGCTACAAAAAAGAATGAAAACAATGAATGCTTGCAATCTGATTACACAACCTAAAAAAAATGCTATGCTTAAGGATCTAACGGACACTTGTGACCTTTCAAACAGCTAATCAGTGGCCGCTTTCACGTATTTAAAAGTCTATATTTTTACGGTTGGGAATCTAGAAACGCATACATGATATTAATGATTACAAAGTACTACGGGTAACCTTGAATCAACGCTTAGATACCAAAAATGTTATAATCTAAAGTTCTGCAAAAACAAATATTCGACAGATATACTGAACTGTTTAATTTCAAAAATCAATGATTTTTCTGACTCCACAGATGTTGACGTTTTTTGTAAAATGTTTCTGTATCATGGTTGATATGATTGTTTTGCTTAAAATAGCCTAATTGGAAAATCTAAATTGGCTAGGTTGCGAAAATGAGTTACTGACGATCAGATTTATACGTCTAAACTTAGGTCAGACTGTGAATGCTAGCTGCAGTAATCAACCACCGATGCAATAAGTTTACAGCTAATCTGGGGGCATTCAATGCCAAGTGGTAAAGGTCGTTAATTTCATACCACTCGCCTTTCACTGCTGTGGGTCCGAATCCCGCCAAGAATTTTGGATTTTATTTTGAGAAGAAACTATCCACCAGGCTTATGTTCATGAATAATAATGTCTATCTCATACAGATACATTTCATTTTAGAACAAAATCATTGTTACATTGGTATTGCAAATATTTCAAATAAATTAAACTGAAATAGTTTAGTACAATTAATCTATGATATATTGAATTAGGATCGGTTTGAAATAATATTCTTCCATTTTGTTGAATATTGTAGTGAGTTGCATTTTAACAATGCTCTCTATTGCTCTTTACATTCATATTTCACATTTTTTCTTTCATGTAGCATATTAAGGAATCGAGATATCTTACACCAGTTCATACTTCATTTGTTATATTTAGTTAGATCATTACAAAAATGGTCATTTAAAAGTATAGAATACAAGCATTTTCACTTAATTAACTGAGGCACGGAATTTGATTAGTAAATGCTTGACCAAAATACTTCTTAATATATTTACATGTGTCCAAATAGAAGAGATCGTATGTCCCGTGTATGTATGAATTCCCCGGTCCGCTGTTCTGACGATATCGTATGTAATCATAATCGTTATTGTCATCAAGAAAGGACGGAACCAATGTGTTGATAACGGTTCCTATACCAGCCGTGTCGTGGGATACACTAATTGACGACCCCGCTGGAAAGTGCCATTTAATTGTATATTAAAGACGATACATTTGCTTCTTGTATAAGAAGGCAATAGAAAAGATATCTGCATGTCTGCTTCATATTTTGGGATAATTCTACTTATTTGCCTTTTGCATGAACATAAGATCAAAAATGCAAAAGTGTCACAAAACTCATGGACATGGACTGTACATTTAAAAATGTTTTATATGTATTGGATGCAGTGAATTTTAACTGGGGGTAAACTAAACACAGAGTAACAGACGATAAACAGAAAGAAAAGAAGAAGAAAAGAGATCCGTTGGTAAGGCAATTACATTTTGATGTTTTTGTGAAAGTACAATGTAAACTTTCCATTTTTCCGGTTTTTTAACTGATGCATCAGATAAGTCGTTTAAAAATGCTTTATTTATTGTTGTGTTTAAAACGGAACTAAACAAAAATTAAGAGAGAGAAGAACTATAAGACACTTTTGAAATCAAATATGGCATTTTATTTATTCCAATGTTGTTCAAATGATATGATAGCCACAACAAATTTTAAGTTGCATACAAGGAGTTAACGCATTTATGAAAAAGTTGCATTTTTCGATATCAAAAATACAACTTACAACTGTAGTAAAATGTTGGCGGATTGGCAGCATATACGTTGACAGTGAACGATCCAGAAACGGCACCATCTGTTTCGTATCCACTTCTAGAGGCAGTTACACCTACAGTATGAGATTCACCACTATTAAGACATCCGTCAGCGTTGCATGTTGGACCACAATTAGGTGATGTACATGTCTTCTTTTGAACGGTGTTACCTGTGTTTAAAACAATCATCATTTTGTTTAAAACTGGACTATGGAGATGTTTATAACTAAAAAGCAACCGATCATAATGAGAAATAACGGACCTCGGGTTTGTGGCATGTTTAAGATGATTTTCAGAGATATTATATGAAAAAACAATGTGATCAATTTGTGTCTTAAACGATCGCAAATAATACGTATGCTTTGAATCAAATTAAATTTAACAGAAAAGTAATAAATGATCCTAATGGTTCTAGATCACACAACACACCCGAGCACTTCACCTAGACCAGATTAAAATACTGGTAATATTCATGTTTTCCTAGATCATAGTTCAATGCAACATAACCAAAAGAATAATTGAAATAAATATCATGGGCGTAATGAAGCTCAAAAAACATTGAACGTTTAAACAGAGACGGGCATCCATCGACCTGAAAAACTCACCTGGCTACTTTGTGGTCAGATGAGTAAAAAAAGAAAAAGAAAAAAATTTAAAACTCTTTTCTTTCAAATGAAATGAAATGCGTCAAATTTGGCTATAACAGTTTTGAGAAGAAATTTCTGCTTATGATATACCCTACTTAAGACTACCCTTGCAAAAAGATCTTTCTGCTATCAGTTTCTTTTGTAAACAACATCAAAAACATGATTCGCTTTTTTTATTTCAGTGGAAACATGATCGGCAAAAAGGATAGCCCCACTTATCAATTATTAATACCAACATGTTTAGTCAAAGTTTTTTTTGTTTTACTCTTTATTTGGTTCATACATAATTTATTTTAGTTCGATTATGTTGAAACACATATAAGTTTATAGACACACTTTCGAATCCGTTCCTGGAACCAACCTGTACACAGCAATGAGTGTTAATTTCTTACACAAGGAAACAACGTTTGAATCCATGCGGCTAGCAATCATTATGTTACTACTCCGACGCGTTTACCCCTTGGCCATTCCGCCACAACTTTTCATTTGATCCCACTTTTGAAACCAATGATATTCTAATCAACAATAAAAACCAGTGATTTATTTTTCTGTTGGCAAGACAAATTTCTTGAAACAAGGTGATTCACATTGTACAAAAATAGAAGGTGAGAACGTTGTTAAAAACTGATGTCTGTGCATTTATTTTTGTGAGTTTGATTTGTGAATTAAGTATAACATTTAATATTTGAACAAGATCATCAGAATTTTAATCTTTACAATTAAATTCCTCCAGATATATTTTATGCATGCTCTGCCAACATCAGATGAAATACTATACTATCTTTTTAATAATCAATATTTGAAAGTTATAAAACATATTGTTTGATCATGTACATACAACATGACCAATCAAGACCGCGGTAAGCCTTGATAATATCCATTTATTAAGATATTCACCGATAAAAATCTGGAAACAAAGTGATCCCGCGGAAACATTAATCACCACAGTTACATGAAAATTGCAGACTCTGTTTGATTGAGTCTGTACATGAGGGATAATGAATAAGTGCAACATCCCTTACGCCCCCTAGCACCTGCTTGAGCGGAACTCAATTCTCAACACTTAATAGCGCTGGCATTAATGATAACGAAGGACCAGAAAAAAGTATAACAAACACTGAAGTTAAGTACGGGGCAACTTCACCACTTCTGTTTAGTTGCGTTGGTGGTTTTAATAGAGGGTTTTTACATTATTCAAAACATAGAACGGATACAATAAGTTCATATTTTGGTAATTTCACTTTCAAATTATGAAAGTATTATTTCGTTGTCAACTGAAAAGCATGATATAAAGTTTGTATTCACACACTGATAAACCCAGTATTTCGTATGTAAGCATTAAAAAACTGTTAAATATTTCATAGATAACTTGTATTACCACTTATCTGAAAGTTTCCTGAAGAGTCTGAACTTATTTGGAACTGGTTACACGCAACATTTGTGTATTCATGCCTATAACACGTTTTCGACACGGAATAAGAGCATGTATTCTGGTTATCGTAACCACAGCTATAATATCGTCTGGTGTAACACGTGTATGCGGTAGTGTATCGTACATAGCACGTGGCCGAGATGCTCCACATGTTGTGTGTCCCATCATAGTTCTCATGTATACTGACAGATCCTGGGTTGTTGTCGATTGAACTGCCATCTACAAAATTACATTAATTTATTTGTCATAGCGATATTGTGCGGGCACTATGTGAATGTTATCGTAAAAACTAGCTCCTCTTTTTCAACAAGAAATATTACGTGACCACAAATGCAAAACGAACAAAGTGACCTTCACCAACGAATGCCATTTAAAAGATAACATTTTTGCGATTTTTTAAAACAAGTTTTGTGTTTCAATAATTTTAAGTGCAAACATCGTCTCACAATGTCAGCATTTTGTTCAATATTGTTGTTTTCGTAAACATTTAAAAAGTATTTACCTAAGCGCTGAGTGAGCGTAAGACGAACATGCACATTTTCCTCGCCAAACTTGTAAGTCTACCGTTTAAGGCTAATTAGCCTATGTTTATAATAAATTCATACATTATAATCTCCCTCTGTAATACATACACACTTATAAGGATTTTGAATTAGACAGTGTGATCTTGACTCGAGAAAGTCCAAAACTATGCATTGCACATTATCTCAGTAATATAAGTATTTCTGCCAAATAGAATTAATTTCGTAATATTCACGCCCTGCAAACTGTCGCTCCACTTCAAAATTGTGGTGTACGGTAAAACGAGCGAACGGAATTTCCGAGATAGAGCGGAATGCCTATTTAAACGGATAATTGTAAGTGTTGTTTATGTTTTGTCTTGTTATTCATTTAAGTTGTTATTTTTCGAAAAACGGAAAAATGTAGTTCCGTGTAGGATTGTTTTACGCTTTCAATGATCTAAGCTGTTACAAAAACAAAATTATATTAAGCCCGGGAGAACTTCCACTCGTTTTACCGTACACCACAATTTGAAGTGGAGCGACAGTTTGCCGGGTGTGATATTGGTTTAAAAGAAACAGAGCGGACACAAAATTTTGACATTGATACAAAATTACTAAGTGTGACCTTGACCTGATAAAGGTCAAACTTGCGCTCTGCACATCGTTTCATTTTCGTTAACATTTTTGCTAAGTAGTTTCAATTTCCTTCCACCGGTTCAAAAGATACAGACCGGACACGAAAATCTGCTAACAGACGGACAAACGGACAAACAGGTACATTACAATATGAGAGAGAGAGAGAGAGGGAGAGGGAGAGAGAGAGAGAGAGAGAGAGAGGGAGAGAGAGAGAGAGAGGACATATGCAAGTTTTTCTATAAAAACACGGGATTTCTTTTAACGCATGGTATTAAAATTGCCATAATTCACTCGAAAAAAAATCAAAAATCCTTATTTATTGACAAAACTTGAATATACTCTATTTATTTTCTGCACTTCCAGTAAACCAGTTTTTTTAATATTCGATCAACACAAAGAATCAAATTTAAATACATACACATGTATAATATTATATATTCGTAAAAAATATTTATTACTATTATCATTATAATATTTAAATTTACTAACCGGAAACTGTAAAGCAGACAAATACAATAACTAAGCCGACGAAAAATCCCATTATAAAATTTTCTTAAAAGACATGTTGTTTGTTATGATAAGTTCTAAATTTCAGTTGAAAACTTTAAAGGGTATGTACAATAGGTAATAACAAAATGCGATGACGCATATACAGGTGTCAATAGCGTATTATATTTCAGGTAAAACAAAAACGCTTAAAATAAAATGGTTCCATATGGATAAAATCTCTCTTTTTATTTTTTTTTTACTTGTATGAGGCATGTACCGAAAAACCCTCTCATTTTTTTTTGTATATGCATCCATGAACTTATACAAAGACCGTGAACATACGGACAATATTTTATTATATTTAATAAATTATTTATTTATTTTATTATTAAGGTAAAAGTTTAAGGATCTTAAAATGGCTACTGGTACAGACCCGGAAAACTTGCTTACGGCAGTAACGAGGTCCCGTCAGGTTTCCGCTAAATAGTTACTCAAAAGCTAGATATTCCCGTCTGTAACGACAGCCGGATGTTTGATTATTTTTCTTGCATATTAAACTTTAATAATCTTATTTCGGTAAGAAGTTACAAAAACTTATATTTTTATGCAGCACGTTATTTACTTATATAGAGGATATTGAATAAGTGTAGTTTGTATCATAGTTTGGGGACCTTTCTGTTGAAAAAGTGTCAGAGTTAAATCGTATACATATACATGCACAGTGCGGTAACTGGAGTGCAGGTATCAGTTACCCGCACTCCAGATCATGCCCGTTGATTGGCTCATTTTTGCTGGGGTTTACATATTGTGACGGCAGAGAAAGGGAAAGCGGCAGATATATCATATTCAGATGCTCGATCATTGGTTACTTTTTCCCGGGGTTTAAAATTGTGACAACATGGAACGTGTTTTTATGTTTGACTATGATACAAAAGAGAAAGAACACCAAAACACTGGGCAACCTGATTTATACTCGGGGGCTACGCCCCCTCGTACAAATCAGATAGCCTCGTGTTTCGGTGCTCTTTCTATTACTTAATACTAAATTTATTGAACGTGTTGAATAAGATCATATTATGCGAGCCTCTGTTTTATTCAACGAGTTCAATAAATTTAGTATTGAATCTACACGAATATTATATTCTATTTATCACATATATAAAATAAGAATAGTAAACTGTTAAAATAAGTAATTTTTCAATGACGCGCCCATAGTGTAACACTAACATTTGCGCGCTTTAACGCTATGTTTACATATAGCGCAAATGACGACACGTTAAAGTGTTATTACACTACAGTAGTGTAATATCGTTTTTATAAAATGGCTTTATTACACTCCTGCTTCGCTGTTTATGTGATAAAAAAGCTTATGACTTTACAGCTTGATTCATAACAAAACGTGACGTCATCTTATGAACGCAATTCATTCATTAAAGGCTTGCAGGAATGACGTCATTTAAAGCACGCTGTCTGTCTTACACGTGGTTAGTAATTAATACATTTTTTCCTAGCACCATTGTAAGCAGTAGATAAGCCTGCCTGATATGCAAGACTTATAGAATGTTTTACAAAATACCTTAGATGAGCTTCTTATGGATATTGTTCTATATAGTTCACATTTACGAGAATAATATATTTCGAACGAAAGGTTGAAAAATATTATATCATTATCAAAGAAAATATACCGTTTGCTTAGCAATATTTTGAAATGTTGTATTTTTTATATTAATGACGATTTCATCATGAACAATTAATCACTTAATTGCATATGAGTTAATAAAAAGACACGCCAGTCATTACCACCAATACGCACGTTCAGAACACAAGTTTCCTACTAAAACGGGTACTGTAGACTCGGCAGAAATCGTACTGAAACCTTTTTTTTTCTGGTTTAACGCCGATCGTTTTACACATGTTTCGGCCATATCTTGGCAGTCAATCTAACTTACCGACTTTCCTTGATTACTTTAATGTTATTAACAATTTATCCGTAAGTGAACGGAATACCACTCGAAAAACATAAAATTTGAATCTCTTACATAAAACATCTAGGGCACTAACAAAAAGATATGCAAAAGATGATTTAAAAAATATACACGGAAACAAGTTGAAAACCGTGTTTTGTGCTATTGTTAGCATGGTTTGAGTGAAAAACATGAAAACGCTTTTCAGTTTTGAGTCATTTTACAAGTTACAAGTAGAATTATTATTCTGGAAAAACAGAGTAAGCAAATGACTGGAAATTTTACACACAATTTATTGGTCTACACCAAGCTTACAATAAAACAATATATGCTACATAAAAGACGAGAGACGAGAGAGTTTTCAAAAAAGCTTTACAAGCTTCCTACTCAATCCGTAAATTTTATTTTATTAATTTATTATGTAAATGTGTGGATTATTATTGTTTAAACTAATAAAACAATATATGCTACATAAAAGACGAGAGACGACAAACATAGTAACTGTTTTGAGCTTTTATTTCGAAATTACATCACTCAGACAAAGTTATACATTCGATGACATGGATGCTTGTCTTGATTTAATTTTAAGTTTTAATTGTTTCTACTTTAAAATAAATTAATTTGTTTGCAGATTAAATAAATGATTAAAAACTAAATTATAGCACTATTGATTAAACAAGCACACATTTTAGAAAAAAGATACATGAAAATTAATAAATTAATTTAGAGAGAGAGAGAGAGAGAGAGAGGGGGAGAGAGAGAGAGAGAGTATTCCCCATATTACCGTGATGGTTATTATATGATTTTTTGTTTTGTTTTGAACAATATTTTAATGAATGTTATATGACATACATTTAGAGTTTGATTAAAGTTTAAACAAATGATTAAATTAAATAACGCATTCAATGCAATAAATGAATGATTGACCTTGACATTAAAGTAAGAAAAGATTAAACACTCGTTGTTTGGAACAATTACACAATACGTTTTACATTATATGTAAAAGTTTAATGATTGTAAAATTTCATCTCTACTACAACTATTCACTCTCTGGTTTGCTATCAAATCCCTCCAAAAACCTCAGTTTTCAATTAATGAAGTGCAAACACACTTCTATACAATAAACCCTGGGGCGAGTCCTCCATCAGAAGTATTATTGACAATACCACCTCTAAATGTATACATTGGTGGTGGAAGACCTGGAGTTTCTGGTTTCATTGTGCTACTTGAATGTGGCGGCTTAAATCTGCTATTACCAGTTTCGGGTCTAAAAAAGATATAGTGCTTACTTGTGTTATAAAGCAATATGATGCTTATTAACAATATAATTAACAGGTTTTCAAACCATCTTAATGTGCTTTATTGTATTATTTAGGGTGCTGTTTCGACCTTACTTGTACGTACATAAATATAGGCAAATTTCAATCTCATTAAAATCTTATTATCGTTTTTGTTCCGTAACGCCAAGAGGCGAAATGTTGTTTTATGATTTTAATGAGTTTGTGGCAATTTATTCACACTATTAAATACAATCATATAATATAAATACATGTATAGTCTATTATCATGACAATGCTATACCTACGAACGTCTATCGTCTAAAATCTGCATGTATTTACTTATATCCAGTTAAAATTCTTTAAATTTCATTTAAAACTGCGGTTCGAGTGTCGAAATAAGTAAAATCATAAACATGAATAAAATGTGTTATGTACTAGTTTGAAATAATAATCTGTTTTCTAATCTATTGGAACTATTTATCTTACCTTATATCTAAAGGTCTAACCCGGTTATCGTCGCTGTCAGATGACGAACTGCTTGATTCACTGCTACTGGAGTCATTTCGTCTTCTCCTTTCATTATTCGTCTGGCGTACTTGCATTTCTATGGCGCTTATCGTAACAGCTGAACCTACACGTCTCCCAGATAGTCCACTGCCTCCCGCTGTTTCTGACGGTCTGGAGAATTGTTTATCACTTGGAGTCTTCATATTTTGGCGTTTCTGTTGGCTATAAAGAGCAAAAGACAAAGTAATTTTAGCATACTATCTTGATGTTTTTTTAATAAAGAAACTTGTAGGTAAGTCGTATTGATAGTAATTATTATTGAAATGACGTTAATATATTAGGGTATCTCTGTCGGCTATAGAAAAGAAAACGACGGAATAATTTTAACATGATCATCTTGATGTTATTTTATAATGAAACTTGTAGGCAATTCATATTCATAGTCGAAATCATTAAAATAACGTTAACAGGGGTGGTGCCTCGTCTTTGAAATGTAAAACATACTGCATTTACTTCGTTGTTGCCATAAATGTTTCAGATATTATAAAAAACATTTTTAGCAAACTTTCCTAGTTTTACTCGGGCTTTTATGTAAGATTGCATTGCAGCAGCCATATTTTTCAAGCTGTTATAATGTAAGGTGCAATTATGGGAACGAATTTCGTCATGATTTTGTATCATTTAAAAGCAGATGATTTGAAGCAAAGCATAGTTTACACAAACACAAGAACCGAGAGCTTAATTAGAAGACATATTTTCGTATTGCATAAAAAATAGTGAGGCACCATCGGACTTGATAAGAAAAATGGAAAACCTATATATTGATGTTGTTGTTACATGTAAGTGTGAGATACATGATGATCCGCTGTTACATATTTAAATATAACAGATAATAAACATTTCAACAGCACAATATTATTGTTCATTATATTCTTGTTCGTACCAGATCCCTTTAGGACTCTTATAACATTTTCCAAGAAATATTCTATATGAATATAGAAATGATATAATTCTATATCCTTTTTTTCTTTTTTTTTTCAATATTTGATATACTTGTAAATATTCCCATTGAAGACCAAAATTTTACTAAAATTATTTTCCAATGTATCCGAGAAAATTATACTTACACAATATCGCCTTTAAAACTGCAACAATTGTAAACAATATGCAAAGCAAACAGTCCGATGACCACGCCCTCGATGATGAGTACAGCTAATAATGCCCTGCCATTACTTGTACAGGTCACACATTTTGCTTTTGGTTTCGATTTATTAGCGTCAGGATTTCCAGCCGTGAAATTCACAGAGATAGTTTCGCCATCAAATAATGGCAATGTTTCCCCGTCGGACACCTTTTAAATTTCGAAATATTATTACAAATTTGTATCATGTTCATAAATAAAACATATCCAATAATTAATCGAATAAAACAGAATAAATCAAGAAAAGCGTAAAAGTTTGAAAAACTGTTTTAGATTGTGATTTTCTGCCATAATATATAAATTGTCTGTTGTCTTGTAAGTCATGAAAATCAAATTTTAATGCACGTTCTTATAAATAATAGATTATCAAACTTCAATTTGGTTTATATTCATAGCAGAAAGTCAATAAAAATTACCAATAAAACGTAGAAAAGCAATATAATAATGAGATCTAAATGACAGAAAGAAAAGAAAAATCAATCTACACTTACTTTGACTGTTATCGAAAACATTTTATCATTGGTAAAGTCAGGCGCTTTCTTCAGTCTAAGTTTTGCTGTTGAAGTACCAGATTTGACCATTCTAAAGTATTCAGCCCCAACACCTTCACCCATGATCTCAAATTCAAAATCGTTGTTGTCACTTCGGTCTAAATCGCTCGCGCTAAATGTCATAAGGTCGATATACAAACTTGTTGAAGGGCTTATCTAAAAGATAATGAGGTGGATTTTAAGTGACATAATGCTTATGTTTTCGTTTTCAAGATGAGTGAAATAGCAATATATTTTAAAAGCTTGAATTTCTAATAGTGATGACCAATAATTAATCATTACAAATACTTAATACAGCTTAATATATAAGAGGACTATCCCACTGTATTTGATTAAATGAGCGTTTCCGATACATTCTGAATGTTAATTCATACAACTTCCAATGTGCCACGTGGGTTTTTATTTTTCATTAAAACAGAATATAAAATACGATAAGACATTGAAAACATATATGGCAAAATGTAAACTCTTTTTGATTTTTACTTGTACTTTTACCATTTATACTTGTCATGACATAATGTCTTATGATCCAGAAGAAATATAAAATAGCTAAGTATAACAAAACCTTAATGGCTCTTTTCAATGAGATTCATGACTTTGTGTTGTTTTTTGTTGTTGATTTTTTTTTAAAAACCCATCATAATCATGTGCATATTTACAGCATATTATTTACTTATTTACTTTAAGAATTGTAAAACATGCAAAATCCCAAAGACATTGTCGAAGATAGTGCTATAATAGTTAATGCAACAAAACATATGTATTTGATAAAACAACAATCTGGAAAAAGATTCCTCTGTTAAAAATCTATAAATAGTGAAAAAGATTAGGTAGTAAAGAATGTTTCATTTAATAGAACAGCTGAACAAATAAAATTTTATAAAAATAAAATGTTTAATATAAGACATTCTGATCAAAAATAAGTAGGCACATTACAAGTAGTAAAACAAAAACAACGAGTTATCAAGACATATTTTTAATAAAGACAATGAATTACTGCTATTGGTTGACTGAAACCGGCATCAATTAACAGAACAGGTGTGTGGTCGTTGACGTCTTGTACGTTCACCGTTATCGCTGTTGTTGAACTAAGACTGCCAGGATCTGAACAACTTATTATCAAAGATGTTGATGATGGTAAAGTTGTGCTCGAGTCTTCCAAATCCCATACTTTAACAAGTGTTATGCGTCCATTTTTACTGTCAATACTTAAAAAACAAGAACAATTAGCATTACATATAATTACTGTACAAGACAAAACATAAATGAGGGATAATCTTTGAAAATTACGAAAAAGTACGCGATAAAATTGTGTGTATACAAAAATGTCTCGAAGGTCCTGTCCTGAAGAAGAAAGAGTAGAAAGATTAGATTGACTCGTGAAAAGTTTCAGTTTTGATTTTTATATTCAAATCATTGGTCAACACATGTGTCTTCGAAAAACATGAAAACAACAAGAACAGAAAAACACCTGCAGTGAACAGAAATATAATTTACATTCAAACAAACATGATTAATTTAATTGAAGTCCATTTTGTTCGTGCTGAACCTTACAAGTGGTTTATGGTGCGGTTAAAAGTGTTTGAAACAAGCTTTAAATGACTAAAGTACCAAAAATCGCTTTGATTTAAAAAATTGTTGTCAGGTCCACTTACCTAAAGTAGTCATTATGAAGGCCACTCTGTATGGCATATTGTGTTGTGTCACCATCTATATCAGTGCAAGACAATCCAGGATCCGATAGTTCGGTACCCGCTGTCTGGAAATTGAAGTTGCTAGAATACATTTTTTTATTCCACAATCTTTTTCAAAAGAGATTTCCTTAAATATCAACAACATATAAAATAATAAGAAGCATCGGATCAACTGTCCCGTTTAAGAGACACTTTATCTCCATTATTCTAATTATAAAGCAAACTTACTTTGTTCAAATGTTATGGACACGATAATCCATATGAACAAAAGCAGTTCCAATTTGAGACAGACGCTGTATCAATTATTTAGTTGACGCAAGAGGTTTTGCAAGCGAAAAGTCAAACAGATAATGATTCGATAATGCAGCATAGTCATATATGAATTGCATTATTATCACAAGCCTATATTGACAATACACATGCATTAGTTCAAGCTATATTGTGTTGTAGTTTTTAAATCTAAAAACAATAGCAAAAAATATGTCAAACTGTTCTGTTTTCATACGTAACGATTACAATGAATGTATTTATTAAAAGAATAACTGTTACAGTAAAAGTGTGAATATTGAACTAAAGTTTTACATTTACAATTCAATTGCATCCGAAAAAGCTGGTTCACAGAATTAAAAGTACTTTGTATACTTTAATAAGTATAACTTCTTTAAATCAAATATGAATGAATGCTTTGAATCAGCAGGTTCATCGCAAAATGAAGTTAAAACAATTAACATTATCAATTAGATGCAGTTTGTAGAATATATACGAAATTATCGATTGAGAGAATCAAATGAAGCTCTTATTACCGTATCCTCTGTAAATGATATAGTAGTTGTTGTAGCACTTATAGAGTTGCCTTCATTGACGTTTGTCACGGCAACTTTAAGAGTTTTCTCCGCTAGTCCATCAAGATGGTCATCTCTTATGGAGAACGTGAACATATAGCTGTTGACACGTTCATAGTCAAGAAATTGGCCAAGAGACAAAATTCCATCTAAAAATGAACTCAAACATTAGTGATTAAAATACTCGAAGCATGAGTATACCATTTTATAAATGGCATAAAAGGTTGTTTTGTTTTTTATTTTTTCAATATACGAATACTAGTATACTATTCTATTTCAATTAAATTGGGTAACTTGCTATGCATTTTCGTTTGAGATGTGACAGATAAAATTAAAGTTGTTGAACAACTAAAATAAAACAACATTTTTGCCAGTAGCAATCTAAATTAAGGAACAATATTGCATTATATTAGTGCCAGTGTATCTTTATAAAAAAAAAATACTTGACGTATCCAAGGTGAACACAGATAATTCTGAATTCGGGTCAACTCTGACGGTAACAGTAGTAGTTTCGCCGACGTCAGGGTTTGATATCGCCGCCGTGAATAAAGCCGTTCCGACGGAGGTATCTTCTGGAAACGATGCTGAATCTGGTAAGTTGGTTATTTCTGGGTGAGTTTTAACTCCTGTAAAATGATAAACTTGAGAGATGGCAAATTGTATCAAAACAGAACGATATTGTACAGATGGAGTATCACTTACTCTTTTACATTTATGAGATTTGTAAATTCAAATTGATGTATTATTCAATAAAAAGAGTATTTACATTGTGACTTTACTTTAGATTGATTGTAATAACATTACGTTTTTATGTATCTCTGACACTTTGGTAATATAAGGCCCAGTGTAAGTGATATAAAGGTAATATTACACTAACAGCAAAATATAACAAATTATCGTTTTTACAAACCATATAACCTGTTAAAATCTTCAAAACAAGTATAATATAAAAACATCATTTAGACACAAATATCCTCTCTATAATTGATATGAAAAAAAATCAGTTCGAAAATTTACAGTACCAGTGTATGTAGATTATCTTTTTTGTGCAATGAATGCATATCATTTCTTTCTGTAAATCTCATAATAAGATAAATGTCAAAAGGTAATGATAATTGCTTTCACTTACGAGTAAACGTGACATCTAGATCTCCACATTGGTCAGCATGTTTGGCGTCTTTCATGCAAATTTGGACACTGTATGTCTGACCATTATCATCAACTATTCTAAGGTCCCGATTTATCTTTAACTTTACAGATGTTGCTTCTAGAAAATACAAAAACAGATATTATTTTATTCATTTTGGTTGTGTCTTTTCTTCTCACAATGCTACTTTTTTGTTCCTCTGTCAGAAGATCCACATACTTTCCACATGCTCAGGTTATGATCTTTTGTTAAGGTGACTTATATGTCCTATGGGCCGGGTGTTCATCTTTGTGTCTTTATGTGTATGTATATACGTATAACACATGTCACTATAATAAAGAATTTACTTACTTACTTACTTACTTACTTACTTACTTACTTTCTGTAAAAAGAGTTTTGATACCACTCCATACTTACTCTTGTTTCTCAAAAAATCGGAATGCATTTCTTTTCAATGACATTCTTTCGGTCGAATAATACAAACGTCTTTAAGATAGAAAGCGAATTTTAATAACTATCATCATGGTAAAGTAGAAAGTACGCGTCAACACAAAACCAACATAGTGCGTTTGCGACCAGCATGGATCCAGACCAGCCTGCGCATCCGCGCAGTCTGATCATGATCCATGCTGTTCATTTACAAACCCTATAACAAGTAGAGAAACTGATAGCGAACAGCATGGATCCTGATCAGACTGTGCAGATGCGCAGACTGGTCTGGATCCATGCTGGTCGCAAACCCATTATGTTGGTTTTGTCGGGACGCGGCTCATATATTTCAATCTTAAAAAGAAATACCTGTAATTTTAGCAATGATTACCTGTTTTACATTCATACAACAAACAAAAACATATGATTCATTTTCGTCAAATGTTACCTGTTTCACATTCATAAGGTACTTGCGAGTTGGCTATAGTACATGTAAAGATAAGATCATCTCCTTCATTGTCTGTAGCGGCCACTGTATATAGTGTGTCACCAACCTTATAATTCATGGGATCTGCAGAAATTGCGTTTGTCGTAGCGGCTGTTCAGAAAAATGAAAAAGCTTGAGTTTAAAGATAAGCTAAAATCAATGCCAATAATTAAATAACCAAGTTTACATTAAAGCAATTGCATTTCTCAAATGGACATTTCCGGCTTCAAGTTCTATTACTGTCAAATATCAATTAGGGATAAGAAGATAAGTGAGTAATAATTCAATTAGCCAGTTTTATTTTATGCTTTTCAGTGGATTACCGATTTATCTGTGAAAATTATATTTGATAATTTCACAGTGAAAATTATCAAAATATAATTTCACTTTTTTCAATGATGAAACTACTTTTTTAAGATTTTCCCCATGTGGTACCTCAATTTTATTTTTACTGACAATTCTGACAATGTCAGGCTGTTAAAAGAAATAGCAAAGCTGAAATAGATAAATAACTTAAATGTCAAAAGTAGTAAAGAGAGAAAACTTACTTCTATTCCTTCAAATTCCAATCACCAAATTTCGTCTCTAAATTTTTTTGTTTCGTTTTTACAGTCTGAAAAATACATTCCTTCCCCATGCAAAACTGCTCTTGATGACATTTGGGCATATTAAAGTATCCTACGAGCAATAACTGCCGTATGCTTTATGAAAAATTGAAAAGCATTGACAGCCATCACTCGTAAAA
This sequence comes from Ruditapes philippinarum, assembly GCF_026571515.1. Classification (NCBI taxonomy): domain Eukaryota; kingdom Metazoa; phylum Mollusca; class Bivalvia; order Venerida; family Veneridae; genus Ruditapes; species Ruditapes philippinarum. The sequence goes on from NW_026855592.1 coordinate 19,029, forward strand.
TAAGTAAAACAACCCAGCGTTCCTTAGCAAGCTTCCAAGTTTTCCATTTTCCTAGCTTCTTTTCTGAATGTTTTCACTTCTGTCAACACTTATTTTTTGTCTGTTACAATCCTCAAATAAGTTTTCTTTCTTTTAAAAAGGTGTATGACCAACAAATCCAAATTATATCCTTCTGAATCTTACACAATTATTTTCCTCCCATGAAATACAATACTTTAAAAAATGGCTGCCGCTTACATTTTACAAAGCCAGGTCTAATATAAATTCGCAGTAAGTAACAGAAATATGGATGGATGGTTGGACTTTTTCTCCTACAAAAATTGTTTGTTTTTATTATTTAAACAAGCGATCATTCATATTTTTTTGATAAAATGAATAAATATCACCGTCATTTAACCTTGATTGGCGGACTTATTTTACAGCTCAAGACTTCTTATTTTAAATGAGAAATTCCGTCTAAATGGGGCTCTCAATGGGGGAAATAGATTTTAATATTAACGTTAAAATTATGGAAATTTCGTTTTAACTTGTTTTTAAGCATAAAATAAAAAGAAAATTTGTCTGTTTGTTGTGTAAGATGTAATGTTATTTCATCTCGTGAACTTTAAAAACAGAATTGTCACTCGTGGCTAGGCCACTCGTGAGAATACTGTTTTTAAAGCCCACTCGATGAAATAGAATTTCATCTTACACACAAACAAACAAATATCCTCTATATATTGTTATAGAGACTAGTATGATACCAATTAAGATATCATAAACAATTTAATCTATGAGTTAAGTTAATTCTTAACCAAATTATCAAAGCACAAGCAAATGTGTTGGTTTTCACCAAAAATGTTAATGTTTATAAGTATGGTTTGGAGCGTTTACAAAACATCTAATGGTAGATATGCTTTGTAAATATTGACGGTTATTTACCTAAAATGACACTATGTAGCAAATTTTTTGATAACGTGTTAATCCGCAACATGTCCAGATAATAGTCTCAACCATTCTCCTCATGCTTCAAGTAAAGCGGCCAATGCAATTTTGAGGTAAATTTGCAATTCTTGGTATAAAACTGGTTCCATATGTTGCAGTTGCAGGTTGAATACAGGTGGTTCGTACCATTGCCGAAATAAAATTTAAAATTTCAGTCGTGGTCATGTCCAAATTGAGGTAAAATGCTGGTTGTGAGCTATATTCTTCACGTGGCGGTTACACACATTATTAAAATTTTGTCTACATAATATCATATAAGCCAGTGCACATACTTGAAAAACTTGTGAAAATCGGAGCTTCGTTCAGTGTTACAGTAATTGTCAGGACGTCTGTATCACTTCCGCTATGACTGTCCGTGCACTCGATTGACACGGAATATGTTGTTGTAGCAGACGACAACCCTCCGTCCTCTCTGATAAGTATTGCATAATCTGTAAAAGATATATATAACTTACGGAATAGATATATTTTGATATTTCATCAAATAGTTTATAAGTGCCTCATCAATGTATTTTCAAACTGGCTATAACTAGAAAATGAAATAAGCAAAAAAATGTATCTTCTTTCGGATTTTCGATAAAAACAAATGTCAACGGCTTATAATATGCATGTATTTGTTATTTATATTTTCATAAAGTGTTAAATTTATGTTCGCATCAGTTGATAATGCCCATCATACTTTATAAAATGATGCAAGTTCAAAAATAACAGTGATTATTTTGCGATTAAGTGTTAATTGGATTTTGTCTTGGAAAAAGGCAAAAAAGGAAAATAAAATTTAAAGTAAAGCAAGAAATTTTCTTTATCTTTAAGAATTATGATTGACAATGATGAAACAAATTGATGAAAAAAAGTGTAGGTTATCAGCCTACTTTTAAGTTACCTGACCCTGAAAGTGTTTTGAACTTTTAAGTCATATTCAACGGCAGATAAAATTAGTGGTTTTGTACCTTACCTCGGTAGGAGAGCATATTTAATTAAACTTCCAAATATCCACCTTTTAAAGAAACTTTAAAATGACTGGTTCAACTTTTGTATCATTATTTCCATTACATTTACAAAACCAACGACCCAATTACTGATATGCTATAGTCTTACCTCCAGATATAGGTGGAATTCTATCAAGGTAGAAAGGTTCCACTGAAATTGTGTTCACAATTGCACATGTGTATGTATCGGCAGGGTTATCATCAGATGTAGCCACTGTAAACAATGTTTTTGTTGTTGTTGTGTCCTCTGATATAGGAACAGTCGCTGGCAAATTTGTTATCACAACCGGCTTTAATAAAAAAGGCCGAAATTTTTAATTGAAAAGAAATAATGGCATATATAAAATTAATTCGATTCAACGATTGCTTTCGTATTGTTTTATGGTCCTTGCAAGTTATTCAGTTAAATTTTATGTTTTATCGTCATTTTATCTAAAAATTCGTAACGACAGTTAGATCTCAATACATATACGAATAATTGATGCATAAGGTACCAACTTATATGCATTTTTTTAATCACAAAACGAAAATAGAAGTATAAAAATGCAGTGATATAATTTTTATCAAATTAAATATCTGTTTTTATATTTTATACGCATGCAAATGCATAGTGAGTTTTCTTTTTTCCTACACTGACAAATACGTTATTTCGCATAGATCCCTATTGTAATAATGTTCTACACATCAAATGGGTGTTTCCTATAGCTTTGTTCATGCTGGGATTTTTTTCTGACATCCGGGACGGGGTTGGGCGGGGGCTCCAGATGTACTTTATGCTCCAAAATAAAGTTATTTATGAAACTGCGTGCTTACGATGGCGTCATTTCGCTGTATTGTATGAAGTTGTAAATTTGTACGCCTAGCGAATGAAATGACACCAATTTTCATGAAAATTAGTTAATTGAAGCTAACCATTTAAACTATCGTCGAATATGCAAGGAAATATCTGGCATGTACAACTTAGCAAGCCTCGTTACTGGCCTATTGGCGGGAACACTCGAGACGGATATTCCGATCCGAACTGTAACACATGTTATTTATTATCAATTAGTCATAATTTTTTTATTTATTCAAATACTTGCCCTGTGCAAATTTGGAAAATAATCGGGGTTTCCTAAGTTATAACATATACAGATGATGATTTATCAACAACTTACGTAATTGACGGCGGAAACTACAACACTAAGTTGACACTGGGCATAACTGCATGCTCCTCTGTTGTAAACGTATGCAATTATCGAATACGTGGTCGAGTCAAATATTTCATCGAATCTTTCTGCCAATGTCACAGATCCTGAACCAAAAGGAATCGTCTGAATTATAAACTTTACCGTCGTATTTCAATGCTATGAGCAGGTCTACTTAGTTTTAACCTTTACAAAGTTTTTAAATCTTTAGTTTATATGAAAATGTTATCTAAGTTTAACATCGTTACAAACGTTACAAGAATCGAAAACAAGGAAAGACATGTAGACGATTGACTTTGTTACTGGAAGTGATAACCTTTTGCACCAAGAATGATGATGTTTCCAAAATGGCAATAAAAAAGAACTATACCTGTTAAAGAATCAAGTGCAAATAACGAGGAAGGGTTTGACTTTATAGAGTAACTGAGGTCGTTAAAGATACCGCCGAAGACCAGAGATGATATGTCAAACATTTCGTCACCTACACTAGCCTCGGTATCCGTGGAAAATGTGGCATCATTACATTGAGGCGTGGCACTGCAATATTCTGAAAGGAATAATTCATGTCTATATTTTGTAACATTAGAGTTGTGAAAAGCTGGAAATGATTAAGAGCTATTTCTTATTCACTTACGTACGCACTATATTTGTAACATTATGAACTTTTAATGCTTTGTCTAGTTAAAGTGAATGCATATTTCTGGGCTGCACAGAAGTGCTTCTTCCTGTTGATGGTGACCGGGTATCATGAGGGTATTCTTACTAGATAACGCTGAAAATTCCCAACTTCATATACATATTGTCATAAACGTAATTTAAAATAAAACAAAAACAAAATACTAGCGTTGAATATCTCGTTAAGAAATATTATTTATTATTAACTTCATTAAAATTAGTATGAAATTTGTATTCTACCTTCTAAGTCGACCGTGAGATCTTCACAAATCTCGTTTCTCCTCTCGTGTCCACAAACATGAATCCTGTAAGTTTTGTTGACTTCCTTATCCCATAGATATGTCGTCATGGTTATATTGCCTAGTTGATCTAGAAACAAATAATGAAATTGGTCAATGAGTTATTTGTCTCAATCATAGTTAAATAAAATAACTCTGTAGAGGAGATAATTGAAACAGAAGCTTTTATTGAGTCTGTTCAGGAGAGATAAGTAAAAAAGCAATATCTCTCTTCTCTTCCCGCTAGCACTGGCCTAGGTTTAATTCCTAAGTTTTAATAATCACTGGCCTAAGTTTAATCCTTAAGTTTTATTATCAATCAAATAAAAGGGCTTGAAAATATAACACCACTGAAATCAAGAATGATGAACTATTTTAAAGCTGGAACACATTGTTGTGAGTAAAGACATCATCATGAATTCAATAGAGCACAAAAACAATCCAAATCGGATAACTGGATATCTCCGACTCAATTTCATTGAGCTTGTTCAAGGAGATCTTGGAAACTACACTATTTGCCTCGCAACCGAGAATCGGTTGATTTATAATACACGTTAAGAAACAGTCAGCATTAAAAGTCTTGGAATAAATGATCCCGAAGGACCAGGAGTTCATTAAAAAATAAAAAATGAAAGAGACAGTACAACTTTCCACATCTGCCACAAAGCAATTAACACATGTGGTTTTAAGCTTAATAAGAGCTGTCCGTTGACAATAAGTTAAGGAAGATTAATCTATAAAAAAGGTAGCTCAGAGATATAAGACCTGTGCAGATCATGAAAGATAATCACAGAGAACAAGTCTGTGAAGTTCGTAGCTATTCCCTTCAGGAGGTTTGGAGATACTAACTTAATCCAAAAAGTGACACCAACACTGATCATGGGGCAGTACAATACATTTTCATTTTCTTCCATCAGTTGAGTTAAAATTTGCGAAGTCAAGTTGGTATTTACACATCAGGATTGCGTTTCATGAAAAGTTCTTAGTATTTTATATGATTTAAGATCAAAACTGAGAAAATGTTCGTTTAAAAGTCAATGTCCTAACTTGTGAAACTTATGTTTAGACTTTTTCATTTCTAAATAGCGATGCAGATGGACATTTACGTATTGTGAGTAGAAGCGTGTGCCATTGTATTTAGTAGCTTTCCTCAAGAGAATAAATCTAAAATGTTAACTTAAGATGAAAATATTTACTGAAACGGTCTAAAGTTAGTCCTTTACTTTGTCATAAATTCTGGGACTTAGGATACACTTAGGACCTTTTATGACACAACAGATAGAGGTACCAAGTGTGCACATATCATGCATCCAATTGCATGAGAAATGAAAGAATCAGATAACTCATTGCTTAAATGAACATTTTGAAGTTTATGAACTGTGTGTCATTTGCAAAAATATGCTTCGGACTGGTTTGTACTTCGGACTTGTTTATCGTGTGGTAAGTATTATCTCACTGAAACGTCACATAAAACACGTCGACTAATGTCAGTCTAGCCAAATATTCAACTTTTATATATAAAGATCATCCTCTTCGTTTCTATATTGACATTCATACTTAACTGTAATAGTTTCCCCAAGTTGTTCCCAGAAAGTAGTTCGGATCAACATTAGTATCAACGTCTTGGTATGTATATTCATAAATCAAGTTTTCGTTTTCAGCGTCTGAGTACATTATCTCGAAAATTGTGTCCAGATATGAGACGTTCTGTCGATTAAGATCAATGTGAGCTGAAAAGAAATATTTACTATATAATTATATTAAAATATGATTTTGGATGGCCTTGTATAGTCATCTTATATCGTTCCACTTCGCTTTTGGTTTAACATTATTTCACAAATGTAGACTGCTTACAATGTTACTAGGATCGATACTTATCATGGAAACGGAATTTTACTGTCACATTTGGGCAATTTGCAAAACGTTTTCTTTCAAAAAATTTATTTTTGTCACCTAGACCCCCCTAGAAATGATGTGTACAAGTGTATATTATTATTTCTTAAAAATGGTTTTAAAATATGTAAACTAGAAAAGTGTCGTTTGTTAGTCAAAATGCAAACATACATTCTATTATGAAAGAAAAGAGGTTAATGCGCATTTTTATTCGAAATAGTCAAATAAACAATATCACTTTAAGAAGATGATGATGAACGGTTGAATTTATCTTACTAGGCAAATGTCTATAGACTGGAACTTGATTCTTATCAATGTTGAATGTAAACACTTCAACGTCGGTTGAGTTGTACGCGTCCCAACACTGTATTGTTACGGTATATTGTTGAGTCCGATTGTGAGTCAAACAACCGATATCAGTATCACAGTAATAAGCCCTTGGTTGTTGGTATTTGTAACCACAGCCTGGTTGTTGACATCTCAACTTATAAAGGCTGTATGCTAAAATGTAAATTGTGATAAGCTAAACAACCACGCATGATAAACATGGGCAACTTTGCCGCTAAATACGCCGGTCACAAAAGCTTTTGACAGAGATGTGGGCATTATAGATATGCATATATGAAATTTGTGATGGGCAATATCCGGATAATATCTGGATATTTTATAATTTATAGTGACATTGACCTTGCAAATATTAACCTAAATTACATGGGTCACACTTGTAGTCATGATAGTTATTATCATTTGTGTAACAACCCATCGATAAAAGATGACTTAATTTTCCCTGTACACATCATCAATTTAGCTTAACTTTGACCTCTCTATGTGACCTTGACATTGGTAGCAGGGACCTGGTTTATGCGCGCAACACTAAGCCTCAAAATAATGAACATTTGTGCAAACTTACATGAAAATGTTGAAGTTTTGTTACGAACAAGCGTTTCTCATTAAACTTTGAGTGTTACATTTCAAACGACACTGCCTCACTAAAGTGATCAATTGTGCCAAGTTATATTGAAGTCCCTCTATGCATGTAGACGTTTTGTTCCGGACATGCGTTTTTCAATGTCCTCAAAGTGTAACATTGACTTTTGAACTTCAAACCTAGTTGATGTGCATGGCATTGCTTCTTATAGTTGTAAACATTTCTATGAAGTTAAATTTGAATCCCTCAATGCGTGTAGGAGATATGCTCTGGACAAACATTTCTATATTAATCATCTTTAGTGACCTTGTTCTTAAATATATTAACCTTCATTACATGTTTCACACCCGAAATCATGAAAATGACCATTTGTGTTTTAATCCCTCAATAAATGATGACTAAATGGTCCGAATAAACGTTTTCATATTTTTATCTGAACTTTGACCCAATTTATAGGACCTTGACTTTGGCCGCAAGGACCTAAATTTTAAATGCAACAAAATGGTGAACATTTAAATTAAAATCCCTCCAGACAAGCGTTTTCAATTATCTCTAAGTGTGACCTTGACCTTTTACCTAGCGACCTGGTTCATGCGCATGACACTGCATCTCACAGTTGTGAACATTTCTATTGCGTGCCACATAGCTTCTGATAGTGATGAAGTTTCATTAAAATTCTTCAATGCGGGGAAGATATGCTCCGGACAAAAATTGGACGACGTCCGACCGGCACCAGACCGCTCCCCAGGGTGAAACTATAATACAACACGTTTTTATTATATATATATATATATATATATATATATATATATATATATATATATATATATATATATTAATTATATATATATATATATATATATATAAAAAAAAAAAAAAAATAAATAAACTAAGTTATAAAGAGTGACGTACCGGTCAGGTACACTATTACGGTGTAAACCGCTATTAAGTTGCAAGATATCAATATGGCAAACAGTTTAGTGATATACATGTATCTTACGAATATTGAAAAACAATATTCCAATTTTCGTCGTAGCAAAGTTTGAAAGGATGTCATCTGTTTTATGGAAATGAAATTAAACACACCAAGAAGTTATATCCAGTACAAAACCAGGATGGACAGATCTAAATGGGGAGATTTTATCTACCTAGTTCTTACTATTTCGATATTAAAAAGGTACTTCTTAAACTGATACTTACAATCAAAGTCAAATTTTCCGTCATGCCTGAGTTCAAACATATCATCCTCTTTAGGAAACCAGTCAATCATTTCACACGTGACATTGTCTTCCTCGTGATTATTATAATCGTAAGTGATCAATGAATGTATTTTGATTTCCAAATCATAATCCTCGTGAAGGTTAAAGCTCTCTGGTAAACTTAGAATTTCTATTGGCTGAAAAAATATGCAAACCTCCTTGAAATATTATTGTTTAAGAACTTAAATTATGAAGACAGTAACATTTTAATAGGGCGGTTATATCACTTGAAATATCCTTCAACACACAATTTGTTTTGTAGAATCATCCCGAGATGTCGCCCAAAGCCATTGTTATTACCCCTGTAACTAAATAGTTTTTGCTGTTTCATCGCAATTCATATTTTTAAAACAGGAGGTAGCAGCTAACTACAGTTAATGGAAGCCACAGCTTCGAGTGGCCAGGGTGGATTTTTGGATATAGTGACAATTTTAGATTTAAATGATGCATTTTCAGCATGAAAAAGATATTTGTGACATTTAATATGATCATTGGCAAATTCAAAACCATGGCCAGAAAGCACATGCTGTTGATAATAGATGTCATTTTTTGTAAACATTGCTTTTAAACAGCATGCTCGGTGCAAAGAAGTCATTCCACAGGGGGTTCAAACTTTAAGCAGTAACAAAAAAAACTACAAAGTCAAGCACCTGTTTTTGTGATACTTTGCATGCATATGGAGTTGCTAAAGCAGAGGCGGTGTTTCTTTAGCCTGAATATTTGCAGGGTTTTTTTTTGCCATGGACAAAATGTGTTGTTTTTTGTCTCAGGCCACAGTAGATTTTGGGCTTCAACGAAATGAACTGCACCTTTTTGACTTCCTGACTATTGCAGATCGGATAATTTCACTGTACATTTGCAATCTTATGTCATATATGTTCTTAACAAAATGTTTTTTCCCACAATGTGTAGTTTGGTATCATTATTATCAGACGTATTGCCTGTAGGACATTGTCGGCAGGAACTTGAAATAGACTATGGAGTGCTACTGAAATATGCAAAAATTACTATGTTCATTGTTTTTCCCTCTCTTGTGCCCTTTCTCTTTCGTTTCAAATATAAACACTAGAAAAATGAACCAATACCACTTAATACATTAATCATGTTCGTGAAGCTAGCCAGACAGCCGGAGCAGCCGGAACAAATTTTTGTCTCGTCCGGCTGTTCCGGCTACTCAGGCTTGCCGGAATCAGATTCCGGCTGAATCGGCTAGCCAGAGAATATACAGTAAAACCTGTGCAATAGACAATTGGTTAATTCCATAATATAGTTTCAAATTACTAAACACCTCGATCTCTGTCTATTCCGACTGGCCAGAATAACCAAAATGAAGGCTATTTAAGATGAAAAAATAATCCAGGAACAGATTTATGAATAATTGTGTCGTGCAAAGTGTGACCGTGGGTCCGCTGGCAAAGGTGTGTCCGTCGGGAATGCTCTAGTATTTTGCCGACGTGGAGCCAAAGATCGTGCCATAAATTGTAATTTCAACTCATATCTCGCCAATTCTGGCTGCCCTCTGTGAGTCTCATCCTCAATTGCACAGAACCCCCATATGGTGGGATGGCTAGGAGTCTGACCGTGTTTTCTCTGGCATAGTTATATCCGTCGGGAATACTCTGGTATTTTGCGGACGTTGAGTCGAAAATCGTACTCTACATGGTCATTTCAGCTCATATCTGGCCATTTCCGACTGACTCCTGTGAGGCCCAGCCTCAATTGCAATGAACCCCATATGGTGGGATGGTTAGGGGGTCTGACCGGGTGTCCGCGGGTATATGTGTGTCCGTCGTAAATTCATGATTTGAAAGTTGAAATCATGAACTCGTACAGTTGAAATCGTGAATTCATGAAGTTGAAGTTGTGAATTCCTGAAGTTAAAATCGTAAATTCGTGATTTCCGTATGTTGAAACGTTAACAAACGAAGTTGAATTCGTGAATTCACGAAGATATAATCGGGAATTCATGTAGTTGAATCTGTTTTCGGATTTAATTTTATTTTTTCATCTAAGATAATTTTGGTTATTTTGTTCAGCCGTGTAACACCGCACTTTGGGATCAAACGCACTTTTGGGTTCAACCCCAAAGCACTATACATTAAGAGCAGAGCTTCAGAATAATGTAAAATTCTCACTGGGGTACAGAGGGGTATCGATCTCCCCGAGGGTTAAAAATAACGTTTTTAAGGCCCATTATGCTTTTATTTGTTTTTCTTTAAAGCTTTTTTATTTTGATGTTCTTCTATATTATCCAAAAAATACACATTGGCCAATTACCTGAACCATCTTTTTCATCTGTTGCTTTTTGGCAATGATGAGTACAGTTATAGTGAATAAGTAATTTTTATGGAAGTCAAATACAGTGTTTTGACTTCTTTTATGACGAATAATTTCACAGTTATCGCTACTTTATTCAGATAACTTACAGTTCTCTGATACCATTATTTTAACATAATAAAATTCATGTTTGCTCTTTCTAAAGAAGTATGTAAGATTTCCCATAAAAAAAGCCTCTGGCGAACGGTTGTTACGCAGCTTACAAAAACCCTTAAGTTTGTTGATAAGCTTAATAATGTATTTGTAAAAATCACTATTTATAGTCCGATCGAAAAACTTGATTTTTCACCAGAACATTGCAATAGAGTATATTTATAGGTCTTTGGAAAAAATATTAACTGCATTTTATTTCATTCCCAACATATTTAAAATGGGGCTCAGTAATATGGCACCAAACGTTATCAAGTAAATGACCGACAGAACGGGATATTTTTCGCAGCATCTTTTAATTCTAGGAATACACAATTTCTGTATGTGAGTATTTTGAACGATGGCATAAAAGTGACAATTGTATTTTTTTATACTTTTTTTTTTCGTACATATTTTTGGTTTGTTTGCCGTACATAATTTTTTAAGTTTTGAATACATACTTTTTTTAATTTTTGCATACGTATTCTTATTTAGTTTGCATACATATTTTATTTTAGTTTTTTTTGTACATATTTTATTTTTGTTTTTTCGTGCATATTTTTACATGACGCCATTTGCAAAGTAGAGGTTTGGATAATTTCACCATTTGTTAAACACCATTTTCAAACACTTCGCCATCTGTAAATTACAGTATCCCATTTGCAAATGCCATTTGCAAATACCAACATTTTCATTTTTGGAGGTATCAAAAAAATAACAACACTTTTTAGTATCCGCGGTAACCCGAAGAAAGGTTCTGCAGGTTAACATTGGTCACAAGGTGCCTTAAAATCCTTCATGGGGTTTCGGAGATAAGGAGCGGACATGAAACCCAAGTCTTTATCTTTTGACCTGTAGGTGAAAACCCGACCTTGAGCCGGCACATCTGGCAAATAGTTCTGCACATTATCTGGATGTGCTAAAGAATTGACCTAATTTAAGTTTCGTAATTCTCAATTCTCAGGGGTGCGGTTGAGTGGTGCATATACATGGAATAATAACTGAACACCAATCAACAGCCCTTTCCAAATAGGCACTAATATAACAGTATATAATAATAAAAAACAATAATTATATACAATACATATAATATAAAAAAAAATGGGCCGAAAAGGGTCGGCCGAAACCAGACTTGCACGGCCGAAAACGACTGGGTCGATTCCAAAAATGGGCCGAAATTTGACCAAACCACTATGCTAGTTTTATACTCAACTATGGGCTGTTATGACATTTGAAGGTTGTTTTGATTGGCTAAAATATGTATGAAAAACAAAAATAAAATATGTACGAAAAACAAACATAAAATATAAATGAAAAAATGAAAAAAGTATGTATACAAAACTAAATAAAATATGTATACAAACAAAAAACAAAAAAATGCAAATGTCACTTTTATGCCACCGTAATTTTGTTATGTGAACACAATTCTTAGGTATTTCAAGTGGTTAAATTAATGAAACTTTTATCACTTAAGCATCATAAAGTATTGACCGCCATCTTGAACTCTACCTCAAATATTCCAAAGTCGCAGATAGAAAATAAGTCAGTACTCAGTATTAAAGCAGAACTCAGATGACACCTGTAGACCTCTGGAACCCAAAGTAAGTGCGTTGATATGTAGCATATTAACGCATTTTGGGGTCAATTTCTCGATTTTGACCCCAAAGTGCGTTTGACCCCAAAGTGCGGTGTTACACAGCCAATCAAGGTGATAAGTAATTTTAAACTTCATTATGGAATAAACCAATGGTCTTTTGCACAGGTTTTACTGTATCTTCTCTGGCTAGCCGATTCCACCGGAAGCGGATTCCGGCTAGCCGGGGTAGCCGGAACAACCGGACTAGACGAAAATCTGTTCCGGCTGCTCCGGCTGTTCCGCTTGTCTGGCTAACTTCACGAACATATCAATAAATTTATGGCTTTTTTTGTTTGCTTCATGGAATGTGTGATACCCCCTCCCTATTTCAACGTCTATAAAAATCTAAACTGATACATACAAGGTGCAGAAAAAAACACAGAAAAAAAAACTCATCTGTTATAAATTAGTTTAGTTTTTTCCCTTAATGATTCCATGAAAAACTGTATTTTAGCATCAATATAGTTTCAAATCATTGAAAGTGTATAATGGGTTAGTCAGAACAAAGAAAAAGTTCCAAATCATGCTATAAGACAAAGGGGATATTGTGAAGAGTGTTAGAATGTTAAACAAACACACAAAACAAAACAATACAGTTCAAGATAAAGAAATTCGTTTATAAGTCTATGTAGGAGTAGAAATAAAAAAACAATTTGAATTAAACTGTAACAACAACAACAGCGATCAGCGATAATATGTGTCGTCCCCTGCCGATAGCCAATGAAGCAGATCTTGGACAATCTGTTCCTTATACGTCGTGGCTACTTTGTAGCATGTTAGGCTGCTGTGTAACAAGGGACACAAATCATTAAAATGTCAAAACTGTTTTATTGTGTTCAAGGGCCATAACTCAGTCAAAATAATTTAACCAGAAAATCGTTAAATATGCAAGTACTTACGTACCGATCAATCATGTGAAGTGTTATTCAAATTGCATCATTTTCATGAAAAATTGAAATATGTATTGAAAACTAAACCATTGTGAAGTGTTCAAAAAAGTAATATTCATATTGCGAGCTACACTTACAATCTACGCAAAGAAGTCAGATCGTTCTTTAGTAGGTCTTAGTGCATTAGTAACGCAGTACAAGTATCGTGATGAATTCTGCAGTCAGTCATCAGTCGCTTATAAATTATAAGTGTTTTCTGGAATATCAAGTCTTTTTATTTTTAATATGATTACATTTTAAAAACTTTGTTTTCGTGAAATTTTAGTTTATTTGGGGAGATGAAGCTCGAAGAAAATATGATCGAGTTCTATTAAGTGAAGTACACTTTGAGAATGCATGGAGATCTAAAGCTATTTGCACGACTCTTGTATTACGGGTTATACAGGGTGATTTCTTAACCAAAATCGGGTAGTGCATAAAAAGGATGTTAACATTTTGAAGCATGTTAGAATATCAAACAAATCGAATTTTCATCTCAAAACTGTCAACGTGCTTTATTTACTTCTTATAAGTTACTGCAGTTTTGCGTCAACCTCAGATATGTCAATAAATGAAAAAATACTTCATACCCAATTAGTGTAGTGGATTCGAACTTTAAATTTACACGTTGTTGAATAACAGGACTCTGAGTTGTTTACCCGTACCACCTGGTTGTAATCTTGTGTTGGCCATGATGGCCATATGCTGATATTCCGGGTGATGTATATTTCTCCTGAATATAATATAAACATATAAAATTATTTGATATTTCTATACACACTGTTGTACAGCGTTCAAATAGCAAAACATCGAAAACGAAAGTAAAAAGGTGTACGTCGAGTTCACCAGAGGTAATCTTTCAACTACTTTCTCCATCATAACCTTTCCGATTTTTCCAAACTAAACAATTTTGGGAAGTTGAATATATCTGGTTTTAGAGGATTATATGGTTTTTTTTCTGCAAATTTAATAATACTTTTGTTAAATTGGCGATAAATTATAACGTATTTGTTGACATTTGCGAACGATGTTGATATTTACCCAAAGCGCATTTTCTGTATCACAATTCCTCTTTAATAAAGACAAAACATAGACTTCTCTCTATTTGTATTTGAAAGGTCACCCATCAACTCGAGCTTCTTTTAGCAAATTTGCAAAATCGACTGCTAGTAAGTTAAGATGGAGAAATAAGTTGAAAGATTACCTCGGGTGAACTCGATATTAACCTTTTAACTTTCGTTTCCGATGTTTTTAGGGGCTATTTCGGGTGAACGCTGTACAATTAGGGAGACTATCTTCTGAAGTCAAGTAACTACTGTACAGCCTGAATTTAATCTTCCTGCAAGTTTGCCGTTTCATCAAATTATTTTGCAACATAATAAGAAATTCATTCTCCGTCTGTTTTGTCTTATAAATAACTTTATAGAAAATGTATTTGAGAGACTAATGCAATGCATATAGTTCCGGGATAAAAATATAATTTCGATATGTTACTTATCGTGGTGTTTATTTTCTGGAATGCAAAACAAAACACCAGAAAAAAAACAAAAGCTGACCTGTATCAGAATTAATGACTGCTTCTGGAAATTCATTGCTATCAAAAGTCCATGTAAGGTCATGCCATTCGGAACTGAATGCTGGGAAATGTTCCGTTGGTTGTGGATATTTCATGTTGAAAATCGTGTTACTGCTTCCACCGTGACCAGTGCGTGTTCCATATGTATCAATAATGTTATTATCGGATTGGTCATAGCATGTCGGCGTCTGAAAACACGCCCCTAAAAGGGAAAATAAAAGTTTGAAAATACGCGCTTAAAATGGTATAATTCCTTTCATATGTATGTTTCACTTTTTGTCCGTAATGCTATCTAGAAATATTCCTACAGCTTTACAGTAAAAGGTTTATTTCTTCTCATTTTTAACATATGCCATATGGAAAGTGCAATGCATTGTGTATACTCGTATTTATTTATTTAGAATGTATTTCTGTTTAATTGTGTATATATAGAAATATATGAGCTTATAGACACTATTGAATTACAAACCAGTACTAAGCAATGGGTATAAAGTTTCTTTTTTAAAGAAAGGACAAATTGCACCTAACGGGGTTTGAACCCACGCAGCAGATTACTGATCTTTAGATAACTAGCCCGATACGTTAACTGCCACAGTACAATTGCAATTGAAGACCGCTTACACTAAGCACATGGCATGGTGCATTCGATATGCGTACCATGTTTATAATTTCGATGCCCCATCGTTAACAGCTTAAAGCGTATAAAGTATTATTATTGTAACATGCTGAATATTTGTTATTCTCTTTATTCAAACTTCAATTGTGGCATATCTGGAAAATATGGATCTTGTATAAAATTGTCGTTCTTTTTATTAAATTTGTAATTTACGTTTTACTGGTCATGAAAAGAAACTTACGTAATGTAATGCTGAGATCATGACAAACCTCTCTGTGCCTTCTGTCATAAACACATAAGCTCATATTGAAAAAGTAAGAAAATTCCATAGTCAAATCTTTCCCGACTTTCACCTGTCCGGTAGCTGGAAGAAATAGCTAAAATTTACCTGAAGTTTTAACTCAAATAACACTACATATACTAAAATAAGTTGCTAATGCATTGATTTTAGAATAAGGCCAACGAAGACCTTTAATAACCAAAACTATAAAAAGGGATAAAAGGAATCTCTCAAAACAACTGAAACAGTAAAATTGAAAATGTTGCAGGTTCAGTTTTAATAAGCATGTTCAAAGATGGTAATGGAAAATGCAAGCTACCGAACACACCCTACAGCACCTGCTTAAGCAGAATTTAACATTTAACATAAATTTGAAATATTTTGAATTACGATGCTTATGATGAAACCTCCAATGTGACGCGTAAGTTTCATTCAATGAAAAGCTATCGAGCTAGCTTACAGATGAACTGGAGGTTTTTCCTAATAGTACATATGTACATTATATTGTTTCCCCATATGACGGACAGGCAACGTTTTATTGGTCTATAATGATTTTTACTTCCTGAAAATACCTACATGTGTCCAAATAGAACAGATCCGGTGTTTCATGTTTGTATGAATTCCCCGGGCCGCTGTGCTGACGGTAATAGATCCTATCATAATCGTTAACGTTATCTATATAAGTCGGAACAAGAGTGTTGATGACGGTTCCTATACCAGCCGTGTCGTGAGATACACTAATTGTGTTCCCCGCTGAAATGTTTACAGAATTAATTAGAAAATAATTGAGAATACAAATCCTGACGAAAGAATACCGTAGATAATATTAGGTGCATCTTCATACATTCCCATCTAATTGATTTTTTGTCCAAAATGGCACCAACACTTCTCATATAAATGGCTGACAGAAGAGAGTGCTTTTTCGAAACATCTGTAATCTACAATTTAAGTAGTTTGTTATAATGTCAGTTTTGTGACATTTACAGTAGTAAAATTCATAAACAATTTATCACTTACATTTTATGAGATATTAAAACTTTTTAATAACTGGTACAGCATAATATAAACGGCTCTAAGTAAGATTATTTGATTGCACAGTGATGTATCTAAGTATCGACCGTCATCTTGAACTCCGCCATAATTATTTCATTGTTATAGATCGAAAATAAGTCAGTACTCAGTATTTAAGCAGAACTCAGTTGACACCTTCAGAACCCGAAGTGCTTTGATATTGTAAAGATATGTATGTTAGCGCTGTTATGCACGACAACATTCAACACGATCTTACTAAATATCCGTTGGAAATTACAAGATGTCAAAGACATTGATCAGAAAAATATAGAGATTTTATATATGCATTAAAGACATTGAAATATAAGGAAGATTACAGAAATTGTATGGGATAAAACCCAGATAACACAGATGGAGACTAACATTGACACATTTCAGCTGATCCCTGGTAAACAGACTTCCCAAAATTACGATGACCAATAAACTTCCAAAATTATCGCTTCCAACATTTGCAGGGGTGGGGGGGCGGGCTTACTTCAGTGGCAGACATTCTAGGATTTTATGAATCATCCTTGCATAATAAGCCTTCCCTCAAATATATGCAGGAGTCTACATACATGTAATATTGAGCTCGGACAGAGGCGACAAATGCCAGAGCCAATGCCGGTTTCGTACACACAAATGTTAAATACTCTCTCGAGCGGTCGAATTGGGACAAATATTTGGACAAATACATAAGGTCGAACACATTTATATGTAGATGAATATGGAAACAAAGTGATCCAATCCCTCGGAGGCATTAATCACAACAAAGTTACATGAAATTGCAGACTCTGTTTGATTAAGTGTGTGTATGAGGGATAATGAATAAGTGCAACATCCCTCACGCCCCGTAGCACCGGCTTGAGCGGTACTCAGCAATAGTAAGACTTACTAAAACTTCCGGCGCCGAATAATACTCTTAGCAGCCTACTGAAATAAATTACTTTGAGCTAGAAACCAATCTAATTCAAATCAAATCCTAAATAACGCTACATTTTAGGATCTGGCGATCAGTTATATGTGGTCGCATTCTCGTATCCTTTCAAACAGCTAATCTTCAGCGAGCTTTTATAATTTTGAAAGTGATGCGGTTTCAATTTTTATTGCTGAATACCCAATATTGCATAGGAATTTTTTACGATTTTGAGAACAAATATTGTGTTACGCATACACCAGGCAGTTACATGTAAGCTCATTAAATAGAGGATATTTGTTTGTTTGTGTGTAAGATGAAATTTTATTTCATCGAGTGGGCTTTAAAAACAGTATTCTCACGAGTGGTGTAGCCACGAGTGAGAATACTGTTTTTAAAGTTCACGAGATGAAATAAAATTACATCTTACACAACAAACAAACAAATTTTCTTTTTATTTTATGCTTAAAAACAAGTAAAAACGGAATTTCCATAATTTTAACGTTAATATTAAAATCTGTTTTCCCCATTGAGAGCCCCATTTAGTCGGAATTTCTCATTAAAAACAAGAAGTCTTGAGCTGAAAAATAAGTCCGCCAATCAACGTTAAATGACGGTGATATTTATTCATTTTATTAAAAAAATATGAATGATCGCTTGTTTTAATAATAAAAACGAACAATTCTTGTAGGAGAAAAAGTCCAACCATCCATCCATATTTCTGTTACTTACTGCGAATTTACATTAGACCTGGCTTTGTAATATGTAAACGGCAGCCATTTTTTAAAGTTGTGTATTTCATGGGAGGAAAATAATTGTGTAAGATTCAGAGGGATATAATTTGGATTTGTTAGTTATACACCTTTTTAAAAGAAAGAAAATTAATTTGAGGATTGTAACAGACAAAAAATAAGTGTTGACAGATGTGAAAAACATTCAAAAAAAGGAGCTAGGAATATGACAAACTTGGAAGCTTGGCTCATGGAACGCTGGGTTATTTTACTTATTTTTCGAGTGATGGCTGTCAATGCTTTTCAATTTTTCATAAAGCATACGGCAGTTATTGCTCGTAGGATACTTTAATATGCCAAATGTCATCAAAGAGCAGTTTTGCAATGGGGAAGGAATAGATTTTTCAGACTGTAAAAATGAAACAAAAAAATTTAGAGACGAAAATTGGTGATTGGAATTTGAATGAATAGAAGTAAGTTTTCTTCTTTTTATTACTTTTGACATTTAAGTTATTTATCAATTTCAGCTTTGCCTTTTCTTTACACAGCCTGACATTGTCAGAATTGTCAGCAAAAATAAAATTGAGGTATCACATGGGGAAAATCTTAAAAAAGTAGTTTCGTCATTGAAAAGTGTGAAATTATATTTTGATAATTTTCACTGTGAAATTATCAAATATAATTTTCACTGATAAATCAGTAATCCACTGAAAAGCATAAAATAAAATTGAGTCTATCATTTCGAATTTACTTGTTTCAAATCACTTCAAACATTTTTTTTTTTCAACAAAACGTCACGGACAACTTTATTTAGATTTTACGTCTAATGCTTATCTGTAAAAACAGGTATAATTGCATTGCTAAAATAGCTTTCTCGGGAAATCCTAATCATAATGAAGGCGAAACATATACGATGATAATCAGATCTACATGTAAGTAATAAGTTGATCTAAACTTTAGTCTGATTGAACTAGAATCATAAATTCGCGATTTAGAATCCCTTTGTCAAGCTCAAGAAAAATACGGATCTCTATTTATACAAGTAGTGATTGATTAACTTCTGGTGGAAATATGGAAAAATCTAACAAGAGCACTGTTAGGCGGAGCATTATGTGCCCGAAAGTGTTTTTTTAGCAAGAATGAAGCATTTGTAAGGCATGGGAATTAAATAAAGTAACAAAAGGGTTCTACCCAATATTGACAATCATCCTATGAAGTTTGAACACTATGGGCCAAATGGAACTTAAGTTATGCTCCGGAAACTGTTTTCAGTTTTAAGGTAATAGTGACCTTGAACTTTGACCTTGTGACCCAATATGGACAATCATCCTATGATGTTTGAATATTGTGGGTCAAATAGAACTTAAGTTATGCTACGGAAACTTTTCAGTTCTAAGGAAATAGTGACCTTGACCTTTGACCTTGTGACCCCATAAACAATAGGGGTTCTCTACATAGTATAGACAATCATCCTAAAAAGTTTGAATATTGTGGGCCAAATGGAACTGAAGTTATGCTCCGGAAACTGTTTTCAGTTTTAAGTAATAGTGACCTTGACCTTTGACCTTGTGACCCAAAAATCAATAGAGGTCTTTTACCAAATATGGACAATCATCCTATGAAATTTGAATATTGTGGACCAAATAGAACTTAAGTTACGCTCCGGAAACCAAATTGCTAACGGACGGACGTACAGAGAAACGGGCGCAAGGGGGAATAACATAATATGCCCGAAATATTTTCGGGCATATCAAAAGGGAACAAAGAAGCGACAATTGGATTTTACCTTACCTTGGAAAGGCACATGATGAAATCTTTATTATAAATGTGGGGCAAACAACACTCGTACCGGACGTACATGCGCTTACTGCATTATTTTTTTTCACCGGAACTAGACAAAAATTAGACACATGAGCACTAGGACAGTCTACCAAGTCTGACAATGACAATATTAACAAATGATAGCTTAGAATATAAAAAGAGAAATCTGTATCAAAACTTATCTAAGAAACAGCAAAACGCACTTGGGTTACATAGCATTATTTACAAATTCAGCACATATAGAATACTTCTTGGTGTTGCAGCATACGTACTTTGTCGGTCATTGCAAGTCAAGAACAACGAATCCTAAGGTCTCTACACCATTTACTAGTACTACACAATGGAAAAGGTATGGCTGAAGAGAGAGTTGTCAGATTAAACTTACAGTGTTGAAATTTCAAAGCTTAAATTGTCTAAAACTCGCCTACTACTCGTATAAAACGGAGGATTTTTCTGTTGCAGCGGAATAATTACAACGCACTCCTTTGTGGAAAGACAATGTACCCGTATTAACTTCCAGCAGAGCAAAATCTTACCCACTTTGTTATATTAGACGCTTATGAACGACATCTACTCGCTAAATGTAATTATCAAAAATTTTGGCTTCCGTCGATCTGTCAGGCAGCTAAAAATAGAATAGATAAATACAGAATCCCTAAAGAAAGCCCAACACGACAAAATTTAAAATGTTGCAGACTCTGTTTGGTTGAGCCTGTTCATGGATGGAACTGGAAAGTGCAAGTTACCGTTCACGCCCCCTAGCAACGGCTTAAGCAGAATTCAACATTTAAACATGAAATAGTAAAATTTTGAATTAAGAAACATCCACAGATGTGTTCATACAGCGGTTATCATGGAACCTTCAATGTGACAATACCGTGACATTCCATGAAAAGCAGCGTATGATCCCAAAGAAATAAAGAGCGTTAGCCCTAAACGAGAAAACATTGGGCGGAACTAATTTTGGAATTTTGAAAGGGGATCAGAGGTTATGAAGCCTGCATATCACAGATAAGACGTCAAAAGACAAATTTAAAAAGCAGGCAACAATTACATGTCCTAAGGGTGATTCAACATTATTCAAGTAGGAATATTTGAACCACCCAGCGAGAAAATGCCAAGTTGAAACTAAAAATACCACAAGCACAACAATAAGGGTCTCCCTAATTACCGACAAGAACCGTCAGGAACCGACAAGAGCCTATATATTACAAATAAACAAATACAAATGTGTTTTTATGATTGTTAAACATGCAGGGCATATATATTTTTTATATTTGATAAGGTTTTTCCTGTATTTTTATAGAAAATTAAATATATGCGTACCGACAAGAAAAAATTCGAGTGCAACGCGTACTGTTACTCTTGTTACGTTTGACACCGACAAGAAAAATTTGTTATTTCCAATATAATATAAATAATATAATCAGTTGCAAAAGTTGTGGTCAGAATATCTTATAAACATGTTTCAACCTTATCTGTAGTCATAAAAATAGTTTTTCATGACATTGCATGAATGTATATGCAACCGACAAGAAAAAAACAGGGATCATGCGTAATGAAGATTTACCGACAAGAAGAAATTGAGAACGAGCTGTAGTGTAGATGTAGAACATGGTATATAATCTTTTTTTTTGTAATTAAATAAACTTTTAAGACTTTAAACTTTCATATTTTAATGCATATAAGAAAAAATATTTGTGTTTATTCCATTTAGTTTTAAAATATATATTTAACAAATCGATTACCGACAAGAAAAAAACAGGGATCATGCGTAATGAAGATTTACCGACAAGAAATTGAGAACGAGCTGTAGTGTGTAGATGTAGAACATGTATATAATCTTTTGTTTGTAATTAAATAACTTTTAAGACTTTAAACTTTCATATTTTAATGCATATAAGAAAAATATTTGTGTTTATTCCATTTAGTTTTAAAATATATTTTAACAAATCGATTACCGACAAAGAAAAAAACAGGGATCATGCGTAATGAAGATTTACCGACAAGAATTGAGAACGAGCTGTAGTGTACAAAGAACATGTATATAATCCTTCTTTTGTACTTTTTTTTCAGTTTTTGAAGAAATTGATGATGACTTAATTCTCACCACTGAGAAGAAAAGACGGACATCATGACGTACAAAGATGTGATCGATGTTATGCATTATACGCTTGTATTTGTTTAATGAAAAAACAATTGAAACCTATATAAAATTTCGACCACAGGTCTCATCGATCAGGTTGTAGTTTCATTTCTCCACTTAGAGGTAAAGAAATAAACAGAGATATCCCCACTATAGGTTTTAATATTTTATATCATAAAACTTACGGCAGTTACGCCACGCCAGAGGTTGCAGAAAATTTTAACTTTTTTATTTAAATTTAAAATTATTTACATAAGTTACAGCACTGAAAATGTATTGTAGCTAAAATTGATAATGTTTGGTAAAGATAGGCCAATTATTGTGTATTATACATATGTTATTCATATGCTTTTTTAAGTAATTTCGTATCTCAAATTAAACATTCTCACATCACACAAACCATTATTTTATAGTCAAGTATATAATTTTTTTATAATATAATTCATGTCATGTGTCATTTATGTATTATATGTTGTATTTGTATATTTAATATGGTGATAAGCTTTTTATGCTTAAACCAAGTAATAAAGTTTCTGTTCTGTTCTGTTCAATGTACGAATTATCTCTTCTTTCTCGAAATTGTTTTTGCACCTTTTCAGCCTTAAAGTTTTCACAGCTTTGATTAAATTAAATCGCTCAAAGTTAACTGAGTGAGAAACACACGCGCACAAGCTTTAATTGAGTAATATCAATCAATTTTGTTTGAGCAATCAATTTTGAAATTTGTACTTGAAAAACCTAAAAAAAAATTTTTTTGGCCCTGAATATGTTATATGTATATATGCTAATACAATAATTGAATTTTGAATTTATGTTTTCGTCATTATTTTATTTTATTTCTATATCCTTATTGTAATGCTTTACCGATGTATTTGTGTAAAAATTGTAAATGGATTATAATTGGATAATTTAAATGGCAGGTATGTAAAAAAAACTTTATATATGAAATATATTTTTGATAACAGTTATGAAATACTATTATTTTAAACAACTTTAACTGATCACTTTCATTAAATATGTTATATCATGCCTATACATAATGTCTCTTTAAATAAAACATGATCATGAAGCATGATAATATTTCTTGTCGGTACTGTAGGCATGAAAACATTTCTTGTTGGTAGACATGAACACATTTCTTGTCGGTACAGAAATATTGCCTAAATGCAGGATATTTTGTAATCAATGACAACGAAATGTTTTAAAATTATTTATTGAATAGATAGGCTGACAATAAATTATTTGAACACATTTAAAAACCTACGCCATTGATAGCAATAATGAAACTTTCTTGTCGGTATCCGCTAATATTCTCATATCATCATTCATTAATGATGATATTCTTAATTGAATTAGAAAACATTTAACATAATAATTATTATTTATAATACAACATAATCTTAATAAAAATAATTATGATTTAACACTTATACACAAATTCTTAATGTAATATCAATGATACGAAGATGGCCGAGTTCTTGACGGTGAGAAACTGAGACTGACTTCTTGTCGGTATAGATATTTGCCTATAAACATGGTTCACAACGAATTTATTATGTTTTTAATGTAAAAAATATTAAGAATTGTTATTTTTAAATGATGAATAAGTGAAATTAATTCGTATTTTCCTATTTTTACTTCCTGTCGGTTCCTGACGGTTCTTGTCGGTAATTAGGGAGACCGCAACAATAATGTCGTGCTGAACGATCTTCAAGGATCGAAAATATAATATCCTTGAATAAATGTACGGGGAGACTTTTTACAGCCGTCACACGGCACAAATTACACGGAGTGACCATAAAATAGATAATGCAGAATCCCTAAAGAAAGAAAATGCATCATTTGTCGTAAAAACAGATGGGAAATGATTTGTCTGAAGAACATTGTTTAGATTTTCGATTGTTTGTCCGTGCCTTTAATAATAATTTTAGACAGCGCTTTAACTTACTTGGCAGCAGCTTACCACATCAAAACTAATGTTTGCAATCAACACTTAGTCGCATGAGTACACATGGGCAGTTTAATCCTAAACTTTTACTATGGTATGGCAGTTGGTGGAAAAGACTTATTGTCCTGACAAAAATAACATTGAACAAGCAATTATCATAGTATTGCAAGCAATCCATAAGTCCCCTACCGGTAAGAGCCCAAGCAACATTCTGAAGGGCCATTGGCCATTCACTTATGTTCCTATTTTAAGTAAATTTGTTAAAAAAGTTATTTAAAAGTAATCACAGGAAATAGTTTTTATGTACAGACTGAAGGACACTCTAAAGTTATTTTTTAAACATCCCTGTTATCAAAATATAACATTTTTAAAATCCTATCATGATTGAAGAAGTTGGAGTAAAAATTACCAATTTCTCAAAAAAAAGTCTAAGTTCAAAAGGGGCATAATTCTGGAAATAGTCTTGCTAGAGTATTGAACACTCACAAATGCTGAGTGATAATAAGAAACATTTATATGTAGTTTGAAGTAGATACATTCAAAAAAAGAAGTTATTAAAAAAAAACAATGTTTTTTTCATGAAAATTTTAAGTTCAAGGGAGGTAATTCTGATAAATTTTGTGCTAGAGTTGTAAACCTTGTCACATATGATGTGGTTGATGACAAGCAACTTATATTTAAAGTTTGAAGAAAATACCTTAAGATATAAAGAACTTATAGTGAAAAAACTTAAAAACTGGAATCAGAAATCTTTAAATTCAGTCTATTTGTTGCCATAGCAACCAGAATTTTCAACAAAGGAAGATAAGGAAAGGATGTGCATAACTTCCATACTGCCATCTACCCATATGTCAAGTTTATTAAACATATTTTCAGTACTTTTTGTGTTATCACTGGATCCAGGTTATGTGTAAAATTTGCCATATTTTCAGTCTATTTGTTGCCATAGCAACCAGAATTTTCAACATAGGAAGAAAAGAAAAAGATGTGCATAATCTTCATACTGCCATCTATCCATATGTCAAGTTTCATAGGAAGAAAAGAAAAAGACGTGCATAATCTCCATACTGCCATCTATCCATATATCAAGTTTCATTCAAATATTTTTAGTACTTTTTGCGTTATCGCGGGATCCAGTTTTGTGGACGGACGGACTGACGGACGGACAGACGGACGGACTGACGGACGGACAGACAGACGGACAGACGGACGGAGGGTAAACCTAAAGTCCCCTCCGGTAAACCGGTAGGGGACTAAAAACATACTAGGACGGACATACGTACGTTATTCTGATTTTCTGCAAGCAACACTTAGTCACAAGGGTACACAGGGGCAGTTTATTCCTAAACGTTCACTATGGTATGGCGGTTGGTGTCAAAGACTTGACAAAAGCAACATTGTAAAATGTATTCGGACGGACATACGTAACCAATGAAACTTTACAAACAGTTATAACGGAAGCAGGCGACGTGATGAATGAATTAATGACCATTCACATACGTCACTTCGATTTTTTTATTGCCAATCCACTTACTTTACGGCCGAAGATTATGAACAAAGCAATATCAAGTTGTTCTCAATACACACTGCTTACTCCAGCTTTAGATATATAACGGGTATAACAAGAAGAGCCAGATTTAAGAAAAATCTGTTTGACCACTTCCTGGAGAAATAGAGACACGAATTTCTTTCTGCCTTACCTGTAAACCACCAGACGACATGAAACAATATTCAGACGATAGCAGCTGGGAATGAAGCGCAAAGTCACGTTTTTCAGTTGTAACGAGCCAGGCTTAACGAGAAAGAAAAGTCATGTTTACAAATACCTGAAGTCCAAATAAAAATGTAAATTTCAAATGTCTAGTCTGATCCTGGAATGATCCCTTTTTGAATAGCACAGTTAAATCCAAGTAAAATCCAAGAACACTTTAGAATAAATTCCCACAATAAAATCCACAAGAATAATTTTAACTATTTTAAAATAATCCAAGCTCCAATAAATCTAATAAATACACATGTTGTTATTTAACAAAGTTTCACAATTATGCAATACAATACAATACAATATCTTTATTTCACTCAAGACATGCACAATATATACATGACAACATGAGGTAAATAATACAATAGATATAAATCGAGGCACCGATCAATCATAAATCCACTTGGAAAGATCGAAATTCTATGAAATAAATAATTGTGTCTATACTAATTTATAGCGTCATTCTCGAAAACAGTGAATGAAAAAGAAAACAAAAAAAAAAACAAATACAATCATACATAATTGTACATATAGCATGATATATTTTAAACCTGCTAAATCTGTGTGTAATTTCAATATAAAGGAAAAAAAAAAAAAAAAAAAATACATGATATTTCTCAGGATATTTCATCACCAATAGTAACAACGGGAGAATAACCAAAATTGTTTAACCCAATATTTTTTTTCCAGTTACTATATAAACAAAATTATTTCTTTGACCATTCACAAAATTGTCTATATTCCACTTTTTTAAAAAACACTTGTTTTCCCATTAATTTCTTTATAAATAATGATATTCGGTCTGTTGTAATATGTTGCTTTTAACAAGCGCTTACGAGTGCCTAACAAAAAAGAACATTCGAAAAGATAGTGGAATTCATCGCCAATACCATTGTTGCATTTCGTACAAATTCTAAGATTTAATGGGATTCTATGCCAAGATCCAGTTTCTACAGGGAGTCTATGGCTTCTTGTTCGGAAGTTAATCATATATCTTAAGTATTTAGGTGGTGTATTTATTAAGTATTTCTCAAATTCAAATTTTGTTTTAAAAAGTTTATAATTTGCACATTTGCTCGAATTTTCAATATTTGAGTACCAATCATTCAAGAAAAGATCAGAAAGTTTCTGTTTTACAGTAGTTGTTAACCATTTGGTGTTTGGAAACTCGTGGTGCGTATTTATGCAAACACACCAACGCGTAATATTAGCTGTTAATTATTGAACGGCGATAATTATCACTTTTATACAATACAATACAATACAATATCTTTATTTCACTCAAGACATGCACAATATATACATGACAACATGAGGTAAATAATACAATAGATATAAATCGAGGCACCGATCAATCATAAATCCACTTGGAAAGATCGAAATTCTATGAAATAAATAATTGTGTCTATACTAATTTATAGCGTCCATTCTCGAAAACAGTGAATGAAAAAGAAAACAAACAAAAAAAAAACAAATACAATCATACATAATTGTACATATAGCATGATATATTTTAAACCTGCTAAATCTGTGTGTAATTTCAATATAAATAAGGAAAAAAAAAAAAAAAAAAAAAATACATGATATTTCTCAGGATATTTCTCACCAATAGTAACAACGGGAGAATAACCAAAATTGTTTAACCCAATATTTTTTTTTTTCAGTTACTATATAAACAAATTATTTCTTTGACCAATTCACAAAATTTTCTATATTCCACTTTTTTAAAACACTTGTTTTCCATTAATTCTTTATAAATAATGATATTCGGTCTGTTGTAATATGTTGCTTTTAACAAGCGCTTACGAGTGCCTAACAAAAAAGAACATTCGAAAAGATAGTGGAATTCATCGCCAATACCATTGTTGCATTTCGTACAAATTCTAAGATTTAATGGGATTCTATGCCAAGATCCAGTTTCTACAGGGAGTCTATGGCTTCTTGTTCGGAAGTTAATCATATATCTTAAGTATTTAGGTGGTGTATTTATTAAGTATTTCTCAAATTCAAATTTTGTTTTAAAAAGTTTATAATTTGCACATTTGCTCGAATTTTCAATATTTGAGTACCAATCATTCAAGAAAAGATCAGAAAGTTTCTGTTTTACAGTAGTTGTTAACCATTTGGTGTTTGGAAACTAGAAACCTACTAAAACGTGTTCTGAATAGTAATTGTATTTTTGCAGTTTGATTCTGACTTTCAAATTAAAAGGTGTGAACATAGATTATACTTGATTTACACATTTCAAAAATATAAGTAACTCTTTTGAAATCAAATGTCAACGTATGTTCCTGCGTGGTATTTATTTACACCTAATATTAACTGCAGGCAAAACATTTTTATTGGCTGCTCAATAATCTAATTTGCATAATTTATTCACACAATTGCTGGTATTATCCATTTGTTCCTAGTTTGCACCAAATGTCAATGTCACACTGTATACTGACGATTTTTATTGCTCAGTGTATTCCTCTGTGGAGAAAGCATACACCGACAGACCTTTTGATCATGAAAAAGAGCTAATAACTATTTCCAGTTTTGACTGGATGACTAACCCAACGGACAGTTTTGTTTTCATACGATATTAGTCTGGCTGCCGATTTTCCTGCGCCAGTCTCATTTTTTTAGCGCCAATGGCGCAAAATCGCGTCCTCATCAGATCTCTGCATATTAGATTTTACTGAAAAAAAGATACATGACCGGCGATGTACCCGATTCACACATACAAAGGACAGCTTGTCTAGCGAAAACTAAGTACAAAATAAAAGGATTTATCGGCAATTTGAAGGAGCTTCTCATTCAAATTAAATTTACCAAATAAATTAAATGGTTTATCTTTGAAAATTAAGCAGTCATTGGTCAGGGATCACCAGCAAGCTTGATCATCGAACAAATGTTAATTAATGTCGCAGCGTATTAAAGCAATTCAGTTCAATACGATGTTTTATAAACTTAATTGATTATAACATATAAATAAAAACTTGAATTGAAGATGATGATAATTATTAAGTTAACGTACATGTAACAACCATCCATTATCGGAGAAAACATTCAGTTTGACAAAGTCCGAAACATGCAATAATTTCAATATTGATATCTACATAATTATACTACTTATTTATACTATTGTCAATGCATTTTTTGTAAAATCATTTTAATACATGCATGAATGTGATTATAATGTACGTAATGAGATTAATAAGTTCTTCATCAAGATATATTTCTGTTGTACCAGCGTGTACACCTATACTGTAAGTGGGTGTAACACGTCATAATCTCGGTCTCGTCTGTCTCGCGAGAGTGAAAGAACGCCAAAATGGCGGCGCCCATGAACTTATTTCTCAAGTAAAAAATAGTGTCTTTAAACACGAATTTCTCAGTTATACGCTTGATTTCAACAGAAAAACTGTTATGGTACCTTTTTTTAAATGATAAATATTTATATAAGACAGACATCACTCTATCCATTCCTATTCCTTTAATTTCCAAGTTGAATAATACTCAAAATATATTGATGTCTTAAAAGGTAACTGATGACTTAAAAGATCACTGATGACTTAAAAGGTAATACGAAAGAAAAATGTCTCCTATATATATTAACTAAGAAGTTTCTAGAATAGTCTTCCATTTTCTAAAGTAATCATAATCTAGCAACTTCAACAATAAAGATCATTCCGGAAATTTCTATTCAAATATAATGCATGAGTTTTCTACAACAGTTAAGAAAGTTCTAGTACATACAATGTAGTTTATGTTCTAAAAATAGAACAATGACAATATTGGAAATACCAGCTGGTCAGATATAAATTATATACATGTAATATGTTGCATACATAACACAGTGGAAACTAGCAGAGGTTGAGGAACTTGTAACCGAATAAGATAGCTTAACACTATTCACGCTCGTGTTATACAACTACGGAGTCGCTATAGCGGCACGGGCATATGGTTAAAGGAATTTCCAAGTAACAATATCAATTTCCAAGTGTCAATATCTATATAAATTTCTATATATCAGTAAAATTTTACTTGAAAGAGACAGTGTTAAAATTTATTAAAGACTGCATTTAAATAACTTTAAACGTAACTATATTTTAGAGCGTTTTTAGCATAGTGTACATGCATTTAATATCATTTCGCGGCCCTTAGTTTCAAAATATGTACGTAAGCGCTCTAATGCACGTGACATTTACCGCTTTATGATATACCTCATTTGCATACGCCCTTCTATATTTAATATGACGTCATCCGGTCCATAAACCACATACAGACCGGGGCGGTCCATAAATCTTATATAAACTGGATGACGTCAAATTTAATCTTAAAGTTCGGGGGGGGGGGGGGGCCTGTTTAATTTGATTAACAAAAATTGAATAACAAAAGATGTACATTTTTTTTTTTGCTGTATCGCTTGAAAATTAAAATAATAATTCCGACTAGGGTTTGAAATATTTCACACACTGAACAAATAAATTATTATTTGAAAGTAAATTATAGCAAAAATGTCAGCAACAAAAGGGATGAACGGATTTCGCTTTGACCTCAAAATGCCTTTGATTCCAAATGTGCAGTGTTATAAGGAATTACTTAACACAACTTACAATTGTAGTAAAATGTTGGCGGATTGGCGGCATATACGTTGACAGTGAACGATCCAGAAATCGAAACGTATGTTTCGTAGTCAGTGTTATAAGCAGTTACACCTACAGTATGAGATTCACCACTGTTAAGACATCCGGCAGCGTTGCATGTTGGACCACAGTAAAATGATGTACATGTCTTCTTCTGAACGATGTTACCTGTGGGTTGAAACTACAATCATTATATGTCAAACTCGGTTATGAGGAACTTAAAATTACAAAAAGCGTTTTTATATTATAATTCATCTATACGAATAATTAACAATTGGCTTCTTATTATGAGAAAAAACGGATCTCAGGTGTGTGCCATGTTTACAGTGAATGGTCATCATTTTATAATTCATCATAACGATTACATGTTTTAAAGCAATATAAATTCAACAAGAGTTTTATAATTTGTAGGTCTCCGGATTACGGCAGGGAGCCACATTGACTTTACTAGAGCACAGTTCAACAACCGTATCGTCCATGGGTAAGCTGTCAAGCACTTAATTAATTGCCTTCACTTTCACAAGGAGCTGATAAATTCTGTACATGTCAGCGCAGAGGTACAGTGCCAATGACCTTAGAAAGGATTTCATGATCAATCGGAAATCGAACATTAGCAGACCACATTTTTTTCCTTTTTTTACACATTCGACTCTTCATGATTAAAAATATTTTATTTCCTCAAACGATTGTGAATATTTTATTTCCTCAAACGCGGTAACCGTTTGTTAAGACGACACTTAAATTTGTATGGTGTTGTTGGTTGTTTACCCTCCGGATCAAAACAGTGAGCTTCATTGAATTTACCAGAGCACTGTTCAGCTACCGCATCGATATCGTTCCTTGGTAAACTGTCCAGTTATGATGTGGGGAGGCATCAGCTGGGACGGACGGGCTGACCTGTGCATAACATAGGTAAATTGTCTGGTTAGCGGTATATAGATGAAATGTTCGATACCCAGGTTAGGCTGTTTACCAGGACATTGGGTTCATTGGAAGATAATGCGCGTCCCTACAGCACCCGGCTATTGAAGGACTACCTGCAGAGGGAGAATATTGAGGGCTTGACTAACCAGCCCGATAACCCGACGTAAATCAGATTAATGGCATGTGGCGTAATCACCAGGTACACCGGGTAAATATAGACGGATCCAGGAGCTTGCAAGAATGGGACGCCATCCTCACTAGAACTGTCAGAAACCTTATAGGGAGCAAGAGAAGGCGTTACCAAGAAATTGTCTTAAAATAAGCAATGTGTCACACACGCGCTACCGCGTCTAAATTTGTTAACATAAACAAGGTTGTAAACATTTAGAAAGCAAGCTGCGTGTCCAAAAGCCTTGAATATTGAACGTCTTCCCCTTTCTTACACATAACTAATGCAAAACCAGTAAAAATGTTGAATTTCTCTTTAATTGATTAAATATGAAATAGACATTATAAAAAAATGGACGACGGTTAACAAAGCTTAACCGAAGAGATATTCACATCAAAAAATTTGTGCTAAGCAAACGTTGAGTATTATATGCGATGAAGAAAATAATGCATAGTATAATCAACTAAAATATGATATTGTTATCGAGCAGAATTGTGTTCGTCTGTTTAAATGCCGAAAATTCTGCAATGCACGATTAGTAGAACTATTTTGACACTATTTTGATACAAAAATGTTCTGGTGTTGACAAGGCAGAACATGAATCAAGATTTATTGACAATAGAAGTGCAAGATTTGGTCATAAGCAATATGTGGTCGGGTGAGTTGAAATACATGTACAGTGTATAACTCCGGCCTCTCAAATAAATTAAACTAAATCAAAACATTTTGATAAGCTCTTTGTGTCGAATTTTCAAAGAACTCATATTGACAAAGTCCATTATTTCATAAGTTAACATTTACCAAAAAAAAAAAAAAAAAACAACAACATATTATATGACATGTTATATAGATCTAAATAATGTTTAAAAGACTTTTTTTGTTTATTCAAAACAAAGAACGGAAACAGTAATTTTATGTTTGATAATATCACTTTAAAATTATTTAAGTATAATTTCATTGCCAACTTAAGTTTTGTAGTCACACACTAATAAAGGCTATTATAAAAAAGATTATAAATAACTCGTATTACCACTCATCTGAAAGTTTCCTGATGGGTCTGAACTTATTTGGAACTGGTTACACGGGACATTGGTGTACGAATGCCTATAACACGTTTTTGTCACGTAATAAGAACATGTATTCTGGTTATCGTAACCACAGCTATAATATCGTCTGGTGTTACACGTGTATGTGGTAGTGTATCGTACATAGCACGTGGCCGAGATGCCCCACATGTTGTGTGTTCCATCATAGTTCTCATGTATACTGACAGATCCTGGGTTGTTGTCGATGGAGCTGGCATCTATAGCGGAAGATTTGAATATTATTAATTTGTAAAAAACAAACAACAGTTGAATGGGAGCAAAATCTACATTGAAACAGTGTGGGGAGGGGAAAGTTGAAAAAAATTGAGGTTGTTTTTCATCTTTCATCATTTTTCTTATTTACAAATGATACCTATATTGTATATTGACAGACAGTTATTTGTTGAAATATTCTTCTTTAGATTTCTGGCATACACATGTTTTTTACATATACGTTATATGTCAATAAGTTACACTATCCCGGCGAATATACATTACTACAAAATAAAACTGATTCATAAGAAAAATGTTTTAAAACTTTAAAACTGCATACATGATATATTGTGATTGGATGTCCTCTTCAATGTATGCTTGAATTTATATAAAAACCTATAAAATTAATCATAAAAGAGCTAATAAACTGATTTTTTTTTAAATGAAAGTAATATATACCATGAAGAACCAAAGCGCGCACAAATAATGTATTTCTACATCGTAGGCCGTTAACTATAAAAGTATATAAATACTTTTGGGTTTTGCCCATTATGGCAAATTTCTCGGCTAAAATATCTTTCTCCGAAAAAGAAAAAAGAAAATAAAAATAAAAATAAATAAATGCCTTATTATAAATCTGTTGACAGAATACAGAGCCTCTAGTAATATTTGTGTCATTCATTATCTCATGTACATCCCGTCACTAATAAAATATTAAATTGGAATGAAAAGATAAGTTGAAGATTATTATACATGTACCATAAAATATCATCATACATTTGCCGAAATACCAGTTAATTTTGTCGCGAAAAAATCATCTTCATCACCATTATCATACATTTTAATTAAATTAAACTTACCGGACACTGTAACACATTTTAATACAAAAATCAAGCAGACGAAAAATCCCATTTTTTAATGTTTATAATAACATGATTTTTATTATCGGTTTTAAAATTCCGTTTTAAAGATAAATTTCAAATTGGCAAAAGAAAAAATATTGGTCACACAAACGTATCGTATTTCAAGTAAAACAAAAAAGGCGAAAAACTGGAACCGTACAGATAAAATCATGTAATTTGTTGTTTGAGACATGCACCGTAAACCCTGTTTAAATTATTAATCTTTGCCATTAGTACGAGATTTCCCAAAACATGTATACAATTGCGCACCGAAAATAATTATATAAAATTGAATATATACACTGGTGGTCAGGTTTTTGCATATCAGACTGGTGTTTCCGTAAGTTTTGCACTTGCCGGAAATTTCATCTGGCATGTGGCTGCGGGTGGGTGCCAGATGAGTCGCGTGCTATACAACCGCATGCTTATGCTTAGGATGACGTAATTTCGCCGTTAGGAATAAAGCTGTAATTTCTTACGACGTTGTAAGAAAAAAGTAAAGGGTGTAATGACATACATGTAAAGTTCCATGGAAAATTGTTTTATTAAGATAAAGAGTTTAAAATATGATGGAATATCGTAGAATATGCAAGAAAAAATATCTGACATATGTTTGCGGTTTGGATTAGAATATCCGTCCCTATGGGGAAGGGGTCCCCGAGGGACGGACATCCCGATCTTAACCGCACATATGACATATATTATCATTCTGTATACATGGTGTTAATGTATATAAACATACTGACAGCCGGTTTGACTATGTTTTGCATTGCGTACTATCTATGGTCGTGACCAGCGTAGGGCTCGAACCAATGATCCCTGGGTTGAGAGACAGACACCTTAACTTCTAGGCCACCTCCCCCTTTCTCAGATTTTCGTTTTAAGAAAAAAAACTTTCTTCAATGAAAGTTCCTGTGGCATCGCCAAGACAATATCACTAGATGGACTTAAAAGTTAAGTGACACATTTTGTCTACAATTATAATGGACACTTTTGTTGGCCGGCAAATGATATTGAACATAAATTGTTATTGTGATCAAGATTTTTAACCTAGATTTATGTTTTATAAGATTCTTACAAATTGTTAATACTTTGATATCTCTGATGGTGTTTACGATTAAGTCTTATCAGATTCCCTACACATTTTTTTTTTGAAGTTTTATATATTATATCGTAAACGGCTTCCATTCTATGCCATGCGAGTACACTGTTAAACAATATGTTAGGCCGGTGAAATTGTGAGAGAAATATTTCCCAATGACATGCTTCAGTGTGTTTTTCCTATTGACTCGAGGTATAATTGTGTTCATTCCACACCCTCTCTATTGCATGCGCAACGAGTGAAAAAAGAGAACAATAAAAGTAATCAGAAATTTAAAACGAAAACGTGAATGTGAATGCTCTTTTTCTTAATATTCCTTTCATAAAAAGCACACTTTTATAATGAGATAATGTTAATTGAATGCTCTCTTGTTTCTATATAACAAATATATTAATAAGAATAATTAAACGCCAATTCTAGACAAATAATATGCTTCTTTTCTATTCTTTTTCTATATGTGCTTTTTTTTTCTCAAATTTCTCAATAATAAATATTGTTTTATAGACAATTTGCAGTATGTAAACATTGTAGTTCAATTTGATATGGAAAAAAGTAATATTCATAAAAAGCATAATTATATCCACGGGAAGCACGCTCTACTTAATAACATGTATCATTAATTTACTGCATATGTTTTAAAATCAAATTATTATATTGAAAAAATCAGTAATATCTAGGAAAATAGCTGGGACCCACGGGGGAGGGGACGGCGACAATATTCAACCGTATGCATGATACAGACTACTTCACTCAATATATATATGCACAGTTGACATTGTGTTAAAACGCAGTTAAAAATAAAATCGACCAAAATTAGGCTTTATCTAATTATCTACGTGAAAAATTGAGGTCAACACTCTATTGTTGACATTGCCAATATGGTTGACCAAGCGTATGACAGATTTTTGAAAAGCGCTATTTTAGTGCCTTGATTTAAACGTACTTGATCTGAATTGTATTAAATAAAGTGACTTATATTTCTATTTAATTTCAACAATGACCCAGTTCTCGCTGACATTGATAATTGTCTTTCAGGATCGGAAAACTTTATTGTGTACAGGAGAAACACACGTAAAAATGATAAATTTACTTTAACTGAGGAGTTTGAGGTGCTTAATTACACTTTGATGATAAAGCTTGCCTTACACATTGTATTATGTGTCAGAAAAAAACAGTATTGTTCATTTTTCATCGCCTCTTGTTTAAAATCTGGTAGTTTTGAGTAAAATTTCCAAATTACTTGCTCATTCGTACATATTGACATTTTCATTTGTAATCCACTTCGTTTCTATACTTAATAACCTTATTTTAATGAAAAGTTGCAAAGGTAGAGCCCAATCTAATAGATTTATACCCGATTTTTCAAATGTCAGTCAAATGGAGTTCTTGTTATAACTCTGAATATGTCCTAGAGTTGTTATGATAACTTTTGTTACTGCCAGTGTGTTTCTTGTGCTTAGTCACGGTACGTATTAAAGTCTTTTATTTGTCAATAAGTTTGCAAATCCAATATGAAGCGTAGTGCACACAAATTTGGACATATACTAGTAATGTTGGTTTGGGGTGTATTTCAGTTCAAGAAATACTATTTCTTGTCTCGTTCCTGTGGGTTTTTTTAATTAATTATTTATTTACTTATTTTTCATTTTATATAATTTCTTTGCTTACACAGACTTCGTAGACTGAAAAAGGCTTGATGTAAAGCATGGACATACAAGATAAAATACGCTATGAATTCAATACTCAAGCATGATGTCTTCATGTATATCTAATTCCATTTTACATGTAAAATGGTTTGCAATGATATTGAAGTAGTATCTAGCTTTAATGAGGTGGGGTCATCTTCAGGTTTTTCACTGGATATTTTGATTTCTAATCAAATATATTGATATCAAATTTTGTCATAGAGAAGTAGAAAATTCTTTTACAACGATATGACAATACAAAATAGATCTGAGTCTGTTATAAACTATTGACGAACGGTATAAACAGAAACAACATTTAGTTCATTCGTTCGGTTTTATAATGTCAATATGAAGTCGTATAACTTTAATTAGAAAAATATATCTTGAACTAAAATACGCTCCAAATCAACATTATACTTTTCATAATGATTTACAGATTTACACATTTATTGAATAATGACATACGCTAAAACGTGCCGTAACTTTGCGCAAGAAGCACATCGGCAGTAACAAAGGTTAGCATATGAACTCTAGGACATCTTCAGGGTTAACACAAGAACTCATGATATTTGGAAATACGACATAAAATGTAAGTAGGGGCTTTATGTTTGCAGCTTTCAATCATAATTAGGGAATCGTCAATGTGTACAAATGAGCAAATAATTTGGATCTTTTACTCAAAACTATCAGATTATAAGCAAGTGGCGATGAGAAATGGACTAAATAGCTTCTCCTTGCACATAATACAAGATGTAAGCCTAGCTTAATCATCAAAGTACCACTACCACTTTTCTCGAATGCTTCCCCGGTACATAAAATTTCCTATGAAATTCGTAGCGTTTTCCAGGAACTCCGTGACAGTTATCATAAAACTCCGTGACAGTTATCATAAGAACTCTTGACAAGTAATCATAAGAACTCTATCCTTCGTGTTAAAGTTCCTCCGCCGTGAATATATGCGGTGATTAAGTTAAAACAATTTCGATATGTAACGCCCTCATTCCCCACAGGACATTTATGATGATAACTTTGATTTTTTGTTTACTTAACAAAGATCAATAACAATGCGTAAAATAGGTGAGACAGTGTTACACCGCACTTTGGGGTCCAACACTCTTTGGTGTCAAAATCGAGAAATTGACCCCTAAATATTCTACATCTGAAGGTGTCAACTGAGTTCTGCTTAAATACTGAGAACTGATTTATATCCGATCTGCAACATTGAAATATTTCAGATGGAGTTCAAGATGGCGGTCGATACTTTGTTTGATGCTTAAGTGATAAAACTTTCAATAATTTTACCATTTGAAATATCAAAAAAATGTTTCCATATAACAAAGTACTCTAGTACATAAATTGTGAATGTATTCCTAAAATTAAAAGATTCTGGGAAAAATATCTTGTCATTTACTTGACAACTGTTGGTGTCATATTAATTAAGCCCCATTTTAAATATGATGGGGATGAAATAAAATGCAGTTATTTTTTTTCCCAAGAACTATTAATATACTCCATTACAATGTTCCCCTGAAATATCAAGTTTTTCGATCGGACTTTTAGATTTTTTAGATAGATATTTTTACAAATACAGTATTAAGCTTATCAACAAACTTTGTTTTTTTTGTAAGCTTCGTAACAACCGTCCGCCGAAGGCTTTTTTAATGGAAATCTTACATACTTTCTTTAGAAAGGGCAAACAGGAATTTTTTATAATGCTTAAATAATGGCATCAGAGAAATGTAAGATGCTTGCTACCTGAATAAAGTAGCGATAAATGTGTAATAATTTGTCATAAAAGTAGCAAAATGTAAACATTGAAGTATTTGACATCCATATAAACTACAATTCACTATAACTGTACTAATTTCCAAAAAGGAACAGATGAAAATATCAGGTTCATGTAATTGGCCAATGAGTAAAGGCCTCAACAGACGGTAGGATTTAGTTGTTCAACACTAATTAGAGATATGATGTACAATTTTCAAAGCAATACAACACTTGCATTCAGACAGTAATTCTGCATTGTAGGAATCATC
Source organism: Ruditapes philippinarum (assembly GCF_026571515.1). Classification (NCBI taxonomy): domain Eukaryota; kingdom Metazoa; phylum Mollusca; class Bivalvia; order Venerida; family Veneridae; genus Ruditapes; species Ruditapes philippinarum. Next base: position 57,846 of record NW_026855592.1, read on the forward strand.
AGCTTTCCCTCAAAAAAATTCCCTCCCAATTGATCCCTTACATATTTTACTCACTAACCGTAGATAATTGAAACACTTCCATTTTTTAAAAAAAAGTCTATTATTGTCACAGGGCGAGATTAATGTGAAGCCTGACCGAGACTCGAACCTGGGACCCTCGGAATACCGTACTTCGGTTCTACTGACTGGGCTATCCAGTCGCTAACAAACTACCTCCACTGATTAGTGAACAGTTCAATACTGTGACACTATCATTTTCTGAATAATTTGGGATCCTTAAGTGTTTTTCAACATTATTTTTACCCCATCTTACAACTATGTTTACAGCCCTAATTGTTCTGGAATTTCATTCATTAAACACATTATCAGCGGATAATTGGGAAACATGACATCTGCCATCGTGGGAAGTCTATACAACAAGTATTAAGAGATAGAACATGTCCTATCCTTTAAATCTAGTATAAAGTTGTATGAATTCAAGAAATAGTAGCCTTCACACATAAAGATTTGCTTGTACATCTTAGTTTTAATTGATGTTGTACTTCAAAATCCTACCGTCTGTTGAGGCTTTTTTGGATACTATAGGATTACACCAAAATTAAAAGCTTTTAAGAAATACAAGTAACAGCATAATGGGCCTTTAAAACGTTATTTTTATAATCTTGGGAGGGGGGATCGAAAATCCATGTAATCCTGTGTGCCTTCATAGCGCAGTAGGCAGAGCGTCTATATTGTATTCATGCAATTTACATGTTCGAAACATTGTTACAGATGTTTGTTTTTTTTCAAACATTTTGGACACATGTTTGGTTTCAAATACTTATTTTAAATCATTAATATTTCATACTCTTAGTACGCTTACAATTGTTCGGCTTTTATATGTTTAATAAAATCTTAAAAAAAAAGATTCTAAGATTCTTATCATTTGACTTGTATATTTCATAAAAATTGGTTCACAAATAAAATTAACACATGAAGACATGAAGCCCAGAAAGTTGAACGAAGGCATGAAGCCCGGATTGTAGATTTTACATGAAGCCCAGAATGATGAACGAAGGCATGAAGCCCGGATTGTAGATTTGAGACATGAAGCCCAGAATGATGAACGAAGGCATGAAGCCCGGATTGTAGATTTGATACATGAAGCCCAGAATGTTGAACGACGGCATGAAGCCCGGATTGTAGATTTGAGACAAGAAGCCCAGAATGATGAACGAAGGATTAAAGCCCGGATTGTAGATTTGAGAAATGAAGCCAAGAATGTTGAACGAAGGTATGAAGCCCGGATTGTAGATTTGAGACATGAAGCCCAGAATGATGAACGAAGGCATGAAGCCCGGATTGTAGATTTGAGACATGAAGCCCAGAATGATGAACGAAGGCATGAAGCCCGGATTGTAGATTTGAGACATGAAGCCCAGAATGTTGAACGAAGGCATGAAGCCCGGATTGTAGATTTGAGACATGAAGCCCAGAATGTTGAACGAAGGCATGAAGCCCGGATTGTAGATTTGAGACATGAAGCCCAGAATGATGAACGAAGGCATGAAGCCCGGATTGTAGATTTGATACATGAAGCCCAGAATGTTGAACGAAGGCATGAAGCCCGGATTGTAGATTTGAGACAAGAAGCCCAGAATGATGAACGAAGGATTGAAGCCCGGATTGTAGATTTGAGAAATGAAGCCAAGAATGTTGAACGAAGGTATGAAGCCCGGATTGTAGATTTGAGACATGAAGCCCAGAATGTTGAACGAAGGCATGAAGCCCGGATTGTAGATTTGAGACATGAAGCCCAGAATGATGAACGAAGGATTGAAGCCCGGATTGTAGATTTGAGACATGAAGCCCAGAATGTTGAACGAAGGCATGAAGCCCGGATTGTAGATTTGAGACATGAAGCCCAGAATGTTGAACGAAGGCATGAAGCCCGGATTGTAGATTTGAGACATAAAGCCCAGAATGATGAACGAAGGCATGAAGCCCGGATTGTAGATTTGAGACATGAAGCCCAGAAAGTTGAACGAAGGCATGAAGCCCGGATTGTAGATTTGAGACATGAAGCCCAGAATGATGAACGAAGGTATGAAGCCCGAATGTAGATTTGAGACATGAAGCCCAGAATGATGAACGAAGATATGAAGCCCGGATTGTAGATTTGAGACATGAAGCCCAGAATGTTGAACGAAGGCATGAAGCCCGGATTGTAGATTTGAGACATGAAGCCCAGAATGTTGACCAAGGCATGAAGCCAGGATAAAATTCTGGAGACATGAAGCCTAGATTGCTAAACAAAGACACGAAACCCGGATTATTGAACGAAAATATTACGCTCGGACTGTAGAGAAACAAACACGTATGATGCAAAAAGCACAATAGGATAATAAAAAAGTGACGCGCGTGCCAGGTCCACTATTACCGATATCATGTTGCAAGATATCACTTAGTGATACTGCAAGTGTATCTTAGCTAAATGTTTGAATAGAATAATCCAACTGTACGCGTTACGACAGTTCGTAAGATGGTCATCTGTTTATGTAATCGAATTAAAAACCAGAAGTATAATCCAGCACAAGATAAGGATGAACAGATCCTTACTCAAAAACTTTTATCAACCTGGTTCTTGGCTATTTCGATGTTAAAAAGGTACTTTTAAAACTGATGCCTGAGTTCAACCATAACATCCTATTTAGGGGACCAGTCTATTAGCTGGCACGTGGCATTGCCACAAGTGATTATAATAATCATAAGTGATCAACGAATATATTTTGAATCCCAAATCATAATCCTCGTGAAGGTTTAAGCTCGCGGGTAGACTTCGAATTTTAATTGTCTGAAAAAATATGCATACCACTTTTAAATATATACTTTAAGTACTACAATTATGAAGACAGGAACATTTAAGTGGGCGGTCATATATATCACTTGACATATCCTCTAATCACACACGATTTAATTTGCAGAAACATCCCAATCTGTCGGCCAAGCCAGTGTTATACCCCCGAGTTTTCGCTGTTATATCGCAATATCATACTTTTGTAACAAAAGGTAGCAAACTACACTTATGGAAGCCACAGCTTCGAATGGCCAGGAAAGATTTCTTGGATATACTGACTTTTCTGAATTTAAATGACTGGTTGTCTTTAAAGTGAATTTTCAGTCTGAAATTGTAATAGTGACATATATATTTATCACTGGCAAATATTTTATATGATCAATGGCAAATTAAAAACATGCTCAGGATCACATGCTATTGATTATAGATGTCAAGGCCACCACTTATGTAAACATTGCTTTTAAATCGGTACAAACAAGTATTTTACTGGGGGGGGGGGGGGGGGTACAAACATTAGGCAGAAACAAAATATATACAAGGTCAAGCACCTGTTTTTTTTGTTATTTTACATGTAAAGGGACTTGCTTAAGCAGGGACTGTGTTTCTAAAGCTAAAGCCTGTATATCTGCGGGTATTTCTGCAGTTTTGATTGCTTGTATGACATTGACGACAGGAATTTGAAACTTAAAGATTGAGGAGACTATCTATTTAGAAGTCAAATTAACTACAGCCTTAAATATACCTGCAAGTTGAACTTAAAAGTTTGCTATTTTACAAAATAATGTTGCAACAGAATATGAAATTCATTCTCCGTCTTGTCTAATAAATAACCTTTCAGAAAACGAACGACCAGTATTTGAGAACGTGTCGTTGTGACTTAATTGCAAATGCATATAATTCCGGGATAAAAACTATCACTTCATTATTTTATTATCGTGTTTTTTATTTCCTGTAATGCCAAACAAAACATCAGAAAACAAGCAATAGCTGACCTGTATCAAAATAATTGGCTGCCTCTGGGAATTCATTGGTATCAAACGTCTACGTGAGGTCATGCCATACTGAGCTGAATGCTCGGAAATGTTCCGTTGGCTGTGGATAGTCCATGTTGAAAATCATGTTACTGCTTCCACCTTGACCAGTGCGTGTTCCATATGTATCAATAATGTTATTATCTGATTGGTCATTGCATGTTGGCGTCTGAAGACACGCCAATAAAAGTCTGAAAATACGCCCTTAAAATGGTTTAATTATTTTTATATGTTTCATTTTTTTCCGTAATGCTATTTAGAAAAATCCTTCAGCTTACTTCAGCTTACTTTTTTGGTATGGCGACTTGTCACTTGTCAGAGGTCATCTTGTGTGTAAATTTTAGGTATGTTATTTAACCTTGAAAATATTATATTTCATTAATTTATGGATGCTATTTTGTTTTCATACATTTGCGCAAGAGTTTTGTGTATTTAAGCAAAATAGAATTTCGACAAAAGGCGATGGATGTTTTTAATAAACAATCTAATAACTTAATATTTCTAAAGTGCGGGGGTGGGGTCAAATGTTCGCCACTACAAACATCATAGGGCGCAAACGTCCGACGGGCAAATGTCCGGATATCTAGCAGACCACTTAAGACTTACATATGAATATTGTTGGCAAGGTTAAGATACATGATCCGAAATTATATTTTATATAGCAGATTATAGAATGTTCTAGAATAAAATATTATCGTTCATCATATAGATTTTCATACTAAATCACTTATCAACATTTCTTTTTCAAGATTTTTTTTCAATAATACATTTCTATGGTCTCTACAGTATCGACATTTGAAATACTATTCTAACACGACCCGCATTTTTCCCTATTGAACATAGAAGAACCGAAAGTGTGTGTTATTATGCAACAGAGTCACAGTTTTACGTTCTATATTTAGACATGTGACGTCATCATTATACACGTGACGTAACCACCAAAAATCCAACGCGCTGAAAAAAGTACGGAAACAAATCAGGCGCAATTTTGCTTAATATCAGGTACGGCAGCATTTATTTGTTTATGTCGTGTTAGAATCGAAATAATATATCCAAATCGGTGATTTTATCGCTTGATAACATCACTGTTTGTCGTTCGGATGCGCATCATTATATCACTCGGGCTGCGCCCTCGTGATATAATTCCTCGCATCCAAACTCCAAACAGTGATGTTATTGAGCGATAAAATCACTGTTTGGGATATATTATTTCTTAAATAGGAGATGTGCCCATTGTAGACCAATCCACTTTAAGTACTTGTATATGCATGTCGCTATAAGCAAGTTTTTGGAGTATATCAATACAAAATTCTTTTAACGTTCTTGTGAAGCATTCTTTGAAACCAAGCCCTGACTTCGACGGTTTTCAGGGGCTTTCAGTTTTGATTTTTCGCCAGTTGAATAGAGAGGCAGGATAAAGCCTAACAGGGGGGGGGGGGGGGGGTAAATGTGGATGTGGTCCTGCAGGTGGGAATGATACAAGGGACTTCGCTATTAACTGTGGGTAGTTACGGTTTCCAATGCAAAGCGTATTCAAACGGGCGTTATTTGTATCACAAATGCGTTTGAAATGGATATATTATTGTTATATTTTTTCGATATGACTTTTTGTACAATTTTATGTTCTGTAAAATTTTAAGAACGTTTAATACGTTATGGATTAGGTGATTTAAAATCGTGATAAGTTTGCTGCGATAACTGCTATATAGTTTCATAGAAATGACCTTGAAGCGTCCATTTTTTGTTATCTTGTGAACTTAATGATAGAAGAACCGCTTATATTACTATTACTTTGAAAAATAAATGTTACATGTGTCCTCACTTTGATATGCCATCCATTATTTTTATTCAAAGATTTAAAATAGAGATTTTGGAATGATTGCTAATTTTGTAAGACAGGAATATTATGACATTCATTTACATTTTATTTTCATTTTATTGCATTTCATGTTTTCTATGTCTGCTCATAGGCAAGTCTATTTTCACATGTTTTTCATGACCGGGTCTGTCTGACTAGAACAGACCTGTGCAACCGAAAAGATAGACCTCATAACAGACTTTCTTTTGTTAACACAGGTCTATCCGAAAACTATAGACGACCCGTCACAAACAAAATTGAGGAGGTGTGTAAGGCTAAGTATCGTCTATGTCTCATATGATGTAGCGATGATGGCATTGGCTTGTGAAGTTGGCTCATACAGGACAGGGCTGTATTTAACTTGGTCTATAGGCATACTAACAATTCTTAAAGTGTCCAACTTCAAATTAGCTTAGTCTTACAAAAGTAAAGTAAACTTTAAAATATTTAAAACATGTCATTTTTGTTTGGAGATGTTATCATCTAAAGAGTAAATTATATGTACTTATTCCATTGTAAAACAAGGTATAAGTCTGACATAGTATCATGTTATAACATGTTAAAGGGACTCCACTGATGTTTTTAGACATGATGGGACTGAAAATATTTTTTTTCTGATAAATGTACCATTTGATGTAGGTTTAGAGTTTCAGATCATTCGCGCACTTCTTTTTTCCATAATAATCATTCAAATTGTAAAAAAATCACCCAAAATGAAACGCGTTTTTAAAAACACGTTCCATTCAAATCGGATTGAAAAGCATAACAATACGGATTTCAGTCTATTTCAAAGAAATTTTCCTGAATATCTTTGCATATATTTCTGTTTAAAGTGCCCCAGCTCATATATGTAAGAAACTCAAATGTTATGATTTTAGGCTTGCTTTTAAACCTCAGTGGATTCCCTTTTATTAACAAGTTACTGAATGTATATGTACAAACTCATGATTCCATGTTAGCCTTTACATCAAAATGACATTCGTCTCAGCCTGATTGCCAGCCTGTGGTTCTTTTTGTCCCTTTAAAATTTAAAAATACATTAAGTGTGTTTTTGTGCAACTTGCTGTTAAAATATTTTTCTAACAGTTTATCAAGTCATGTAAGATAAAAAAAGGATTTATAAGAAAATGTAAAATGACATAAAACATAAAAATACCATTTCCTTTATTAATATTATTTTAATAATTTATTAATATTGAACACCAGTGAACGAAGGAACACCAGAGAACGAATAAATTGCCTTATGTTGGAGTGCTCTATGCTTAATGAGGGTCCATCCGCCCTTTTAGGCACTGAGATTGCGGACCCCTGACATGTCATCATTCATGTCTTTAAATTGAATTCAGTAATTCACTGCATGATACTAAATATGTATGCAAGTGATTTTGGTGTTGTTTACTATTATGATGCACGAGAGGCTGTTGACACCATAAAATAAGATGTTCTGCCAAAATAAATGACTATATATTTCGGACAAGCTTGACTAACTGATTTATTTTATGCAACTGGGATTAGAAACTAAAATAATATATTTAGATTTTCACAGACGAGTTTTGCATGAAAATTAAGCTAAAGAATAAAAAGGTTGGACTTCTTTTTTCAATTTTGCATAATAATGAGAATATTATTCTCATTAATGAGTGTGTGTGTGTGTGTGTGTGTGTGTGTGTTTGTGGGGGTGCGTGCGTGCGTGTGTGTGTGTGTGTGTGCGCGCGCGCGCGCGTGCGTTCGTGTGTTTACTTATATGCGCCACTGGTTGCCTTCAAGCGCAAGTCCTCCAGAACAGTTTTTGTCATTTCAGAATTTTTGGAGGGTAATGACAGATACAAAAAACTCCGTAAATTCCAGAAGCTCCTCCTATGTCTATAACGTGCAAGGTGTTGAAGCACTCATACATCGGACCTCGATTTAAAGACTCATCCGAAAGACTGATAAGTTATTTTAGATGGACAGGAATCGAGTCCACGATGTCAAGATTACAAGTAAATGAATGTATGTACGGATGCAGTCTATGTTAAACAATGGTCGATCTGCCCAATAAGGTACAAAAAGCAGCTTTCGCTATCGAGTTACCTCGGACATGCAACTAATCATGCCCTTAAAGTGTTAATTTTGACGAAAAAAGTGGTTATTATTTACTTTCATGCATTTTCCACGGAGAATTAGTCAATGATATGAATTTTGCATCAAAAGTAGGTCACTGTACAGCAGTCAATGATAACCCAAAGGTACAGTGACTTATAACAATAATAAGCGGAAAGCCCTTGAAAAGGCTGTTTGTGCCAAGCAAAAGGCCTGCCGTACAAGCTGTCTATCTGTGCTTGGAACTCACCCTAGCACACTATCCTCATCGATTAAGCCCCCACCTCTCGGCTTAAGTGAGGAATCAGCAGCTGGTCTGCAATACAAGTTCTGATGATTTCTGCGCCATCTCAAGTCTACAGATCTTCTGCCAATGTCCTGTGCCTTCTCAGTGACGTACACCTCCGATTGAAAGTGAGAATACAAGTTCTCGAATCGCCAAATGAATTGTCGTAAAAATGGATGTATGTATCATTTACAATTTGTAGTTATTTAGTGAATTTTCATATTTAAGTTTTAATTAATGAGATGTAAATTTTCAAAATTTTCTAATTTACAAAAGTTGTAACATAGAATCTCTCTGTTAATAAACACATGAATAATCTACGTAAACAGCAAAAAAAACAATAATCCGTAACAAAATATTATTTCTCTAATTGAAGAAGGGTTTCATCCATTTAGCAATGATTTTGTGCATGCGCCATTCGCTTTTAAGTTACCATATTCATTTCAAACAATTATTTTAGAAGTAAACATTTTTAAAAATCTAAACAAATATTTTTGCACCAGAAATATAGCTTTATACACTTCAAATAAAAGATAACCATTGCCATAATTGTACGACTTGCCTTGCACTTCCGTATTTCATTAAAAAATCAGAGGTCTGATACTGATTGGGGTTACACTAATATATAAGTGTATCACAAGACAAGGATATGTCATACAATACAAAAAATTTTCTTATATAGTTTTGAAATAAATTGCCATTTGCTACAATTTCCTCAGGTGACAAAGGGGCATATGTCTGGACAAATGATTGTTGGTGTGACCTAGCTGCTCTTGGCTTCAAAGTGTAACCATCAGACTGAGTTTATTCACAAGGAATCGCATCACTGAATAGGCACCATATAATTTTACAAAGGAAGTATATGACAATGTTGAGTAAAATTTATGGTAGAAGCCTTAAAATTAAAAGATAAAAAAAGCCCTTACCACAAGGATGGTTATGTGAGAATATGAGCCAAAACGTAATGTAACATAAGCTTATGTTTTAATAATTATTATAAAATGGTGCATATTGTTGAATGGAAAATTCAACTCGCAATACCTCATGCTCAAATACTTTAATATTCACAGATGGTATGAATAATCATTCTGAAAAAATTAAATTGGAAATACTGAGGCACCTAGAACTTTTGTTATATTTACTTCTTACGAAACTGAACTCGTCGTCATGTTGAAAAACAAATTCAAGACTTAAGAAAACAATATGAACAAAAACTTAAATAACCAAACCATTTCTACATTAAAAAAGAATATCAAAATAATTATCATGTTTTTAGAAAAGCTCAAAAACACATTTTAAACATTTTGTTGCCTGTAAATTAAAGTAACTTTAAACATGACAATATTAACAAAATGAACATTTTAAACATGTAGTGCTTTTGTTTTGTAACCATTTTCCCAAACTCTAAATCAAGGCTGCCAAGATAACGATGGACGTTCTTGTTACCATGGTTCAGATGAAATGAAAAATTGAAAATAAAGAGTGGACATAATACATATATACAACTGAACTTGAAAATTAAATAAACGGTGAACTAAGAACTTGGATATACAATTCTATAAGATGCCTAATTCGTTTAATGTGTCAAAGTAGTATGACGCTATCACTGCGGCCGAGTTGTTGCTGTTTGTTACTTCGAGCCATAAAAAACGTCGACTGTACCCGTCGATCGCTCCGCGGATGCAGAATCCATATGGCTTTAACTTGACATAGCAATGTACATGCCCTACAAAGTAAGGAAGTTCGAGACATATCTTCGCCGAGATCATGAGTGTGCATGAGTTCATTAGTTCCTTCGGGATAGATTTGTGGCGTTAGCTTTATCACAGAATCTCTAGATATTGCAACCAGTAGCCAGTCTCCAATTTGTGCTATATCGATCGAAATCTACACACCTAGCACTCCTAAGGATTACAACAATAATGGGGCCCTATACTTCGTCCTTAGGTGCACGTTTTTTGAGTTGGACAAGATTGTTTGATTTAGTATTGGTTAATTTTCTTGTAAAATAATCTTTGACAATATTTGCTAATGATAGCATATCACTAGTATTCAATTCCAGTTCGCTGCACTTCGAAGGGTCTATAATAGTAGATGACCCTTCTGTTACCAGATGTTCTTATATTCAAATCAGAAATAATGGAAAGAACTGTTCTGCTGTTAGTGATCCATTTAGTAAGTCGAAAACCGCCTTTATTCATGATCGACTGCAGATCACGAACTAAATCAATAACGTTCTGTTCATTGTCTACTGATTTTAAACAATCGTCAACGTAGAAGTTTCGTTTAACTGTTGTCACAAATTTCTGTTCAAACAATTGCGCGTGATGCTGAGCAGTCCTTTTCAACGCATAGGCTGAGCAACTTGGATATGAAGTTGCACCAAGAAGGTAAACTTGCATATCTGGAATTCTCATCATGTCCCTATTGGACAACAGTAGACATTGCAGACTATCGCAATCACGTTCAGTTGCGCGCTTTTGGTGAATCATCGCCTCGATATCAGTCAAAACTGCAATATTATCTTGTCTAAAGCGAGTAAGTTTACCAGCTAAACTATTTGTTAAATTAGATCCCTGAAGTTGCTGCTGTTGTGTCTATTTATATTTTGCCGCGCAATTGTAAATTTCTCTTACTTTGCCTGGTGTGTTTGCATTAACTATAGGTGATGTTGGAGAGACCAAACACGATCTTTGTTGTTCTCATTGTTGAATAATTTGGCCTTTCTCAATGTAATCTGTCACTGTCGCAGTGTACATTTCGTGAAGATCTTTGTCACGTGACAATCTTCATTTTAAGTGATGAAATCGTATTTGTGTATGTATGTTCATCTCGCCACGCATGATGTCCATCAGGCACGTGAATTAATGTTGTTTTATAATTGCCATAGACTATCTATCTTTAACTGATATAGCATTTTCTTTTCAATGAATTGCATCTCAAAGTCTGTTGTCATGTTGCTTTGTGACGTCATCAGATTGGACATGGTTGATGTTAACTGTGCTGCCTTTGCCAATGACGCCACTAACTCTTCCACAAATTGCCCATCAAAACAAATGCGGACACGTACGGTTGGCCACTTACCCACGCTCGCATTTCTAGAGGTACATGCGCGTCCTGAATATCCGTCAAAATAATGTCGTCACTTACATCACCGTTAGGAATTTCAATGTCCCACAGGCGGGATATTTTCGAACCTGATGTCTTCTAGCGGTAGATTTAGTTGTTATTGGAAGTGTTTTACTGTCCAAACACCCTTCATGTCCAGATATTGACCTTCCGACCGAACTTTCAGTAGCGATAATAAATTTTTTTCCAGGTTGATTTAATGTTTGTAACAAACGGTCATCCTTAAAGTCTTATCTGCATTGTCGTTGAGAAGAGCATAATTATGTCTTGCACGTGCTTCTGTTCTCGTTATTGACCTTTACGGATTTAATATCTAAGCACAACGTAATAAAGGACCCACTTTTAGCAGCACAATTTACTGACAGATGTGTAACTGTGACATGAAACAACGTGTTATGCTTTCCATTAAAATCAGGAAAATTACAAATCTCCCCGTACTGCCTCTTTCCGATCAGCTAACAGATTTTTCTACAATAACTGACAGTGAAATTATATACAAAAAAGTTATCTTTCAATTCTGCGAATGTTATCATTTTAGCTAATAAATGCACCAATTTTCTAAAATTTTACTTGAATTATTATTATGAATCAAGGAAAAATCATGACTGATCCATTTTCCTGTTCTTCAAGATTTCACAACAAAATATAAACTGCACCACATAAAAAGTGTCATACAATGTTAAAATATAATCAGTTATGTATTGTGGAGAAATGTTGACAAACTCAACTTCAGATAAATGGTAATAAACAATTTTAACCTATTTATTTTGCCATTTTTCAATCTTAATATCAATTTGCAGTGGTAGTGGTAAAGCTGTCACAATTGGGGTATGGATGTACATTTCAATTTGCATAACAGAAAAAGCATGTTTTGTGAATTTTTTAGGAACCTAGGGTCTATATGACCCCATTCTAGTGACTGCTTACTTAAAAGTTATCAGAGAGAATGTTTTCCTTGGTTAAGTGACTGTTACTTTACTGATGTTTTACCTTCCAATTAAGAATTGTATGGTAAAATATGTACATATTAAAACTATAGCTTTTGAAGTGCAGTATACATTATGACTTCATGATATTGAAACAGTTGTCCAACTAAATATCTATTTCTGCAGACTGACAAAAAACTGAGTAAAGAACTGAACTAAAATACTAGCATTTTCTATTTTATCGCTATAATTGACATTGCTGCTGATACATGTAGTCAAGGTGAATACAAGATGTGCTAACAGTTTGGTAACATGATAAATAAGGTCAAAAATAAAAAAAAAATTCTAGGGATGATTGAAAGTGGTTGTGATTGAAACTAGCTGTATGTGGATATGTTGTTTATAACATGTATCTGTCATATGTTTGCCTTTAAGACTTGGTAAAACCATTCCAAAATGTTGTTATTTTATGTGTACCTTGATTGCAAGAGATAGAATCAAACAACTTTACAGGAATGATGGTCAACATAACTGTAAAGCTTTGCATGTGAATTTATTTCTAGTCTTGAGTCTTTGCCCTTGACTTTGTAAAAATTATAGGCTTTTTAATGTACAACTCAAAAAGTATTTGACGTGTAGTTCTAAAAGTATAGAAGCATCTTGGTCATCATGTTTAGTTATGCACGTTGTTTTTTTAATTTATCAAGTACGATTATTGTAGAGTTTTTTTGTCATGGATAAAAGATTTTCAGTTTTCAACTTGTGTCACGTATAGCCCAAAAATCATTTGACTTCGAGTCAGAAGATTGACAAAATAGTGGAATGTGGGGACACCCGTGTCCTATGGACACATACCCAGTTTCATTTATCTGTTTTATTTTTAATGACGATTGCGTCAAGAACAATTAATCAAATATAAATAAAAAAAGGAAAAAAGACATGCCAGACCTTAACAATAGTACGCATGTTCCCTACTAGCATACTCCCTACTTACTTTGATTGAAAACAAGGTCGGAATCTTTTACACATGTTTTTGTCATACCTTAGCAGTCAAACTACCAAACCGAGTTTTCTGGATTACTTAAAAGTATTTACCAATTTATACGCAAATGAACGAAACTGCACTAAGCCCAAAAGCCGAGAAACATTAATATCTTAATATCTTAAATAGAATAGCTCGAACATTTAAAACAGAAAGATGTGCAATAGATAATTGAGAAATATTCTCGAAAAGAAGTTGAAATCCGTGTTTTTGTATTATTCTAGACCGATTTGGGTGAAAAGCATAACAACGCTATTCAATTTGAGTCATTTTCACAATTACATTTAATTAAATATTTTGAAAAATGGAGTGAACAATGACTTGAAATGTTGCACACAATCTATCGGTCTACACCAAGTCTAACATAAAACTGTTAATGCTTCTTCAAGAAAAAAATGTCAAATACAAAATATGAGCATTTTTCTTCATATTTTTTTTTAGATTTATCAGATAAAGTGTTGCATTCAATGGCAACGATGCTTTTCTTTACTTAATTTTATGTCTGAAATGTTTATACTCAATATCTATAACTTTTGGTGTTGGTTTGAATGAAAGAAATGAAAGCAGTATTCCTTAAAAAATGAATATAAACGAACGAACACATGAACAAACGAATAGAAAATATGGCATGAACAATATAATTGTGAATTTAAGAAAAGGATACAGGTAGGTAGGTAGGTAGATAGATAGGTAGATAGATAGATAGATAGATAGATAGATAAGCTTTACAATTTACATCACATACAAATAAAATGAAAGTGTAATGATTGTAAAGAATCATCGCTCCGACAATTATTCACTCCATCGTTTTCTGGGTTATTATATCCCTTCAAAAAACTCAGTTTTCAGGTATTGAACAGCGCTAACACTTGTAAACCAACACTTCTATACAACAAACCCAGGTGCGAGTGCTCCATCAGAAGTATTGTTGACAGCACCAACACTAAATGTATACATAGGTAGTGGAAGCCCGGAAGTCACTGGTTTCATTGCAGAACCAGAGTGGGGTAGCTTAATTCTGCTATAACCATTTCCTTGCCTAAAAATATACAGTGCTATATAACAATGTAATGCTCTTAAAGTGCTTTATTGGTATTATTTACGATACTGTTTCGACCTAAAGGTACTTCAAATATCAGCAATTTCAATCTCATTGAAATCATACTATTGCTTTTACTCCGTTACTCTACGGTCCGAGGCGAAATGTAATGGACCGTCAGTAAGGATATAGTAATGAAAATTAATGAAAATTAATGAAATTACGACAATTTATTTAAATTATCAAATAAAATCATTTAATATAAATGCATGTAAAGTCTGTTATACTGACAATGCTATATTTTCCTACGTACATAGTCTAAAATCTACACGTTTGTCCTAATAATCAGAAAAAAAATTGATTTCATTTTTAAATGTTTCAAAGATAGAAACTAGTGAAAACATGAACAAAAAGAACATAATGTGTGTTAATGTACTTCATACTAGTAAGTTAATAATAATCTGTTTTCTTACCTATTGGAACTATTTATCTTACCTGATATCTAACGGTCTAACCCGGTTATCGTCACTGTCAGATGACGAACTGCTTGATTCACTGTTGCTGGAGTCATTTCGCTTTCTCCTTTCATTATTCCTCTGGCTTACTTGCTTCATTTCTATGTCTCTCACTGTAATGGCTGAACTTACATGTTTCCCAGACAGTCCATTGCCTCTCGCTGTTACTGACGATCGAGGGAATCGTTTATTACTCGGGGTATTCATATTAGGGCCTCTCAGTCGGCTATAAAGACGAAAGACGAAGTAATTTTAGCATGGCCATCTTGATGTTTTTCAATAAAGAAACTTGAAGGCAATTCGTATTAATTAAGAGTCGTTATAATTAGAATAACATTTATAATTGTGGTTCCGTCTTTAAAGTTTGAAACATGTTGCATGATATACTTTATTGTTGCAAGCAATATTTTACATGCCGTTAATCGTGCAAGATATTTTAAATGTGAAAATTTTCCCATAGAAGACCACTCCACATTAACTAAAATTATTGTACAGTGTACATGTATCACAGAATCAGAAAAATAGGTGTAAGATATACTTACACAATATCGCCTTTTGAACTGCAAAAATTGTAAATAATATGCAAAACAAACAGTCCGATGACAACGCCCTCAATGATGAGTACAGCTAATAATGCCCTGCCATTACTTGTACAGGTCACACATTTTGCTTTTGGTTTCGATTTATTAGCGTCAGGATCTCCAGCAGTGAAATTCACAGAGATAGTTTCACCATCAAATAATGGCAATGTTTCCCCGTCGGATACCTTTTAGATTTAGAAATATTATTACAAATTAGTAGCATGTTCATAAATTAAAAATATCCCAAATTAATGTATAAACAAAGAAAAATGAAAATATGTAAGCGTAAGGTTTGAAAAACTGTTTCGGGTTGTGATTTTCTGCCAAATATGAATAGGGTATTTATGTCAGTCTAATAAGTAATAAAATTCAAAAGTTAAATATATATATTATCAAACTGCCATTTGGCTTACATTGTAATAGCACAACATTAATATGCAAAACCAATAAAATGTAAAAATATCAATACAATGTAATCTTTTGATTTATTTATATGTGTGTTTGTGCGTGCGCGTGCGTGCGTGCGTGCGTGTGTGTGTTGGTGTGTGTGTGTGTGTGTGTGTGTGTGTGTGTGTGTGTGTGAAAATGCAATACATTAAAGGCAAATTTAAATTACAGAAAGAAAAAATCTATCTACACTTACTTTAATTGTTATTGAAAACATTTTATCATTTGTAAAGTCAGGCGCTTTCTTCAGTCTTAGTTTTGCTGTTGAAGTACCAGATTTGACCATTCTAAAATATTCAGCCCCAACACCTTCACCCATGATCTCAAATTCAAAATCGTTGTCATCATTTCGGTCTAAATCGCTTGCGCTAAACGTCAAAAGGTCGGTATACAAATGTGTTGAAGGGTTTATCTAAAAGATAAAGACACTGTATTTTTTTAAGTAACATAATACTTATTTTTTCGATGCTAAGTTAAGTGAATAAGCAATACATTTTGAAGACTGACTATTTTAAGTGATGACCAATTATTGATAATTACAAATATAAGAACAAAATACAATAAAACAGCTTAAAATATAAAAAGACTATCACAATGTATTTTACGAATTGAGCGTTACCGATACATTCTGAAGGATATTTACACAAAATCCAATGTGCACGTGGATTAATAATTATTCATCGAAAATCGAATATGAAATACAATGTGACATTGAAAACAAATATGGCAAAATGTTATCTCATTTTGACTTTTTCTTGTACTCTTATCATTTATACTTGTCATGACACAATGTCAAATTAATTATCAAGAAGGGATGTAAAATAACTTATAATAACTAAAAAACGAGAAAACGAGAATAAGATGAACAATGCAAAGGCAACGTTCACAGGACCCAGCCCCAGACACACCCAAGCCACAACAACAGGTCACCCTGAAGGAACAAAACCAAAACAAGAAGTGGAAATACGGGCGGCGAAAGGAGGAGAGGGACACGTTATGTGTGAAATGATAAAAACTAAAACTTTAATGGCTCTGCTCAATGAGAGTCATGATTTTATGTTGTTTTCTTTCTACAGTTTTAAAATTCAATCATGTGTGCATATTTACAACATGTTGTTTAAATTCATACAAAAAGAATGGTAAAACATGCAAAATCCCAAAGTTATTGTCGAAGATTAACATATTGACACGATCTGGAAAAAGTGACATCTGAAGCTTTTGTATTTAAAATCTTTTAACAGTAGGAACATAACACAATACCATGTAAAAATGTATAACTACGTCAGCAAGATTCTTAGTGGTAAATAATGCTTTATTTTAAATAGCAGCTGACCAAATAGATTTTATAACTAATTTGTTTAATGAAAGACATTCCAATAAGTAATAAATTAAGCACATCACAAATCTATGGTTGCATACTTCTGTCACCAGATAACCATAAAACTAACTAGTTAATTAAGAGGTTGACTAGTTACGTAACTAGTTAACCTCTTAATAAACTAGTTAGTCATATGGTTATCATAAGGGGAAATAAATGCATGTTAGTGCCTACAACTGCCATCCTTTTATCATTTTACCAACTAAATGTTCAGTGGTTAACTAGTTTTTTAACTAGTTAACCGCTTAATCAACTAATTACTTAAGTGATTAACTAGTTACATAACTAGTTAACCAGTTATCACTTATCTATAAATAGATATTGCTTAATATTTGGAAAACTGTACTGTACCATAATCATTCTTCCGCATATGCAAAACAGGGTTATAGATTAGTGATAACTGGTTAACTAGATACGTAACTAGTTAATCACTTTAACTAGTTACATGTAGTTATGTAGTTAACTTGTTACGTAATAAGTTAATCACTTAAATAACTAGTTAGTTATTTAGCTAACTAGTTACGCAACTTGTTAATAAATTAACCATTATCCTAAATATCGCTAACTGGTTAACAAGTTAACTAACTAATTAATTATGAGGTTAACTAGTTGAGTAACTAGTTAACCACTTAATATTAAGCTGGTAAAATGATAAAAGGGTGGCAGTTGTAGGCACTCAGATGCATTTATTTCCCGTTATGATCTTTTTATTTATTGAAAAAATTAATTAGTAATATAACTTGTTTACCACATAACAAACAAGTTAATTAAGAAGTAAACCAGTTACGTAACTAGTAAACCTCTTAATTAACTAGTTTGTTATATGGTTATCTGGTGTCAGAAATATGCCACCATACAAATCTTTCTAAAACCGGTTTATCACAGATATACTTTTACGATCAAAAATTAATTACCGCAATAGGTTGACTGAAACCTGCATCAATTAAAAGAACAGGTGCGTGATCGTTGACATCTTCTACGTTCACTGTTATCGCTGTTGTTGAACTAAGACCGCCAGGATCCGTACAACTTATTATCAGAGATGTCGATGAAGGTAATTCTGTGCTTGAATCCTCCAAGTCCCATACTTTTGCCAACGAGATATGACCATTGTTACTGTCAATACTAAAAAAACAAGGGCAATTAACATTGAACATTAAGTAAATTGTAGAAAAGACCGAAAAAAGTAAATAGGAGATAGACGTCGGAACAAGCAAAAACAGACAGGTAAATGTGGTAAAATTTATGTTTATGCAAATATTGCTTGAAGATCCTGAAAAAGGAAAGGTCAAAACATATAATGACCAATGATTTAGATATAAAAGTCAAAACTGTGTATATCTCTGAAACCTTTCGCGGTAATTCTACTTTTTCTTCTTCAAGACCTACAAAATTCTGTAAACAAAGTGACATTTTTTATCGCGTATAACGTTTTGAATGTTCAACGTCTATCTCTTATTTATGTTCGTTATTTTTTTGTCTTCAAGAAACATGAAAACAAGAAGAACAGAAAAAAATGTCTGTAGTTAATAGAAATATTATTTACACACAAACAAAATAATTTATTGAATGAGTGTGGTCACAAATTTATTTTGTAGCAACGTACATATTTATGTTGGATTCATTGAATCATTATTTTTTCCATCTATTCAACATACCGGTAATTTACAATTAGTGTTTATAATTGAGACACATATTTTTCGTGCCTATTATGCGGTAAAAAGTATTTGACGAATGAAATACCAAATAATGGCTAAAAAATGCATCAGGCTACAACCCTTTTAACGACACGGTCCGTTGCTTTGAAAAATCGGTCGGAAGTATTATTTTATCGCGCATGCACGATCTGCGTAGGGCAGCAAGAGCATCGCTCTGTATAAAAAATATAATTGAAGATCATAGACAATTTCGAATTAGTTTAAAGTAAAAATTATAAAACTATAGCATTTTACAAAACATAAAAGATGTCAGCAAGTTTGCCATAAAAATGAATGGAAAAGACGATTGTTTAAGAACTCTGCTGGTATACGCAGCCGGCAAAGCAATCTAGCAGAGCATTCCAAAATATAGTGTAAAAATCCTCTGCTGGTATGCTCAGCTGGCTAAGCAATCGAGTGGGTCATTCCAAAAATGTAGTGTTAAAATGCTCTGCTGGTATGCTCAGCTTGCTAAGGAATTTGGCAGGGCATTCTTAAATAAAGTGTAAAAATGCTCTGCTGGTAAGCTCAGCTGGCCAAGCAATCTAGCGGGCCATTCCAAAATATAGTGCGAAAAATGCTCTGCTGGTATGCGCAGCTGGCTAAGCAATCAGCTAGCTAGGCATTCTAGCAAGGCATTCCTAAATATAGTGTAAAAATGCTCTGCTGTTATACTCAGCAGACTCGGCAATCAAGCAGAGCATTACACTATATTTCAGAATGCTTTCCTGGATTGCCTAGTCAGCTAATCATTCTGAAATAGAGTGTAAAATGTTCTGCTAAAATGCTGAGCTGTCTAGGCAAACTAGCAGGGAATTCTTATATAAAATTGTTCTACTAAAATGACGAGCTGGCAGAGCAGTCTAGCAGGACATTCTTAAATACAGAGTAAATAGTCTTCCTCTTTTACTCTTATGCATCCTCTTGTAATCCTTAAAATGTTATTTTTGTTGCGGGATCTATTTCACTGGTCTGCGTCTGCGCCTGTGACTGACATCCTCGAAGACTTCCAGGATATTGGTACTGGATTTATTATATTGGAAATGGATTTATAACCTATTTTGGGTTCTAGAAACCCTCAGTAGTCTATTTCGTTGATCTGCAACTGATTATTGGGCACCCATGACCTTTCTAAAAATATTAAGTGCCAATGCAGATAATGACATTTTTACTTCTGCCTGTCCCTCAAGTGTCTATTTGTTTGGTCTGCGACTGATTCTGGGACAATGACAGACTTTTAGGTATTTTGGTAATTATGCAGAAAATGACATGTTTTAACTCTAAGGTTCATCCAAAGTCCATTGTGTTGGTCTGCCACTTATTCTTGAACACTGGCATACTTTTAGAAATTTTCGGTGCCAATGGAGATAATGACATTTTTTCATTAATCATTCCATAATTAGTCACTTATTGTTTCGTATATCTGTTATAGATTCAATTCACGTTTTAAGTACTTCCTGTTATAATTCATCCAAAAACTACTGTTTTCTTGGTGCATAACTTGAAATCGCGTCTATTAAAACTGTTGAATACGATAACTTGTTGTTTTCCCCCACGCAGAATTGCAGTATATAAGCACCGAAACACGAGGCTATCTGATTTGTACGAGGGGGCGTAGCCCCCGAGTATTAATCAGATTGCCGAGTGTTTTGGTGTTCTTTCTCTTTTGTATCATAGTCAAACATAAAAGCACGTTCCCTGATGTCACAATATGAAACCCCGGCAAAAATGAACCAATGAACGAACATCTGAATTTGACATTTCTGTCGCTTTCCCTTTATCTGCCGTCACAATATGTAAACCCCAGCAAAAATGAGCCAATCAATGGGCATGCTCTGGAGTGCGGGTAACTAATACCCGCACTCCAGTTAATACCCCGGTCACATATTCACGGAATACGCCCACGGAAGAGCTACGGATTAATTCCGGCATCGTCCGTAGCTACCCGTACTGGTCAGTAGCTCTCCGTATTGTAACCGTAATCCATCGTAGTAGTCCTTGTATATCCTTAGCGATCCTTGACAATTTTTGAACATGCACAAAAATTTGCTACGGAAAAATCAACCGTAGCGTATCCCTACTAGTCCGTAATAATCCGTACTGATACGTACTGGTCCGTACGAAAACCGTAATAGTCCGTACTGATTCGTAGTCCACCAACTTGTCAAGGGTTTCCACGGTTTGGTACGGAGAACTACGTATTTGTACGGTTACCCTACGTATAAACTACGGTTTTAATACGGATTAATACGGCATTGTCACGGAAAGCCACGATCGTAATACGTTGTACTACGGAGAGGCAAGGATTAGCACGGTCTTATACGGTTTATTGCGTTGCAACACGAAACGGTACGGAATGGTACGGCCCACCACTGTTTAGTACGGATGAATTAAGTATCATGTACTTTTTCAAGGGTATAAATACTACCTTCTTGTTAAAAACAGACATATATATTTGCGGAAACATTTAATAAATGATAATTTCCATTTACTGGCTGCAACTTTATATTGAAATGGCTCAGAATGCGGAGGCAGTGGTCGAGCTACTTGATGACATGTATAGAAGTAAATTTTATATAAGTAATAGAATTATATTTAATGTTACATATTTTACAAACATTGGATTGTGAAATTGGAGTAAATATGTACATAAAACGAAGTGTCTCATAACCCTCGGACACTGGCCCGTGAGTGATGATATGATTAATTAACAAGCGTTTTACATATTTTTAAAACATAAACATCACGATAATTAATGTAATTGTAAGATGAACAGAAAATCTTAAAATTAAAAGAGAAGCAGTATTGATCAACATTTTTCATTAATGATTACAAGTCCATATCTAATCAGGTAAGAGAAGACAGACGAGATGGTGGACTAGAGATGGGCTTTTACGAAGACCGCTTCATGTTTAGTATGAGATCATGGCCGAACTTGTTGAGGATCCAGCGTCCTTCAAGAAATTCACTTTAATCGGACCTGATGTGTCTCGGGGTTCGGACGCGATTAGGCTGAGTTCTCTCCGCCAAAATCATTGAACGCTGCAATTCGTTTTCTATATGTTCTTTTCTTTGAGGCATTTTGAAAATGAGCAAGCAACAGGTTGTGGACGGATGTATTAGGTCCGTATAGATCCGTGGCAATTCGTTCTTCTCCGTATCAATACGTTCTTCTCCGTATCAGCCCGTACTTATTCGTACTAACCAGTGCTTATACCGTAGCAGACCGTAGTGTATCCGTAGTGCGTCCGTCCTGATTCGTGTCGCTCCCTATCAAACCGTGTCGCTCCGTAACAATCCGTGTCTCTCCGGGGGCTTTTGGTGGAATCCATCGGACTCCGTACTCATACCGTTGTGTGTCCGTACTGGAACCGTAGCGGACTACGGAATTTCACATTTCCGTAGTAATCCGTGAACAATTAGACCGTAGCTGTTCCGTGGCATTATCCGTGAATATGTGACTTGGGCATAACGCACCGTGCATTGTAGGAGCACATTTGTCTCGGAACATATTTGTCTCATGAAGTGTGACCGATGTGTTCGTAAACATTCATATTTGCGACAAATTGGAAATGAGACAGATGTTTTCGACACACAATAGAAAGGACACTCGAAGCACATTTGTCTCACATTTTTTACATAAAAGATAATACTTATGTCCATCTGTATACCGGCTACCAGCCATTGTTCTGTGTTTTCTGTATTTATAATATCGTTTTGAGGTCACTTCCGGTCAGTCAAAAACTTCCTGCCTTTGCAAAGGAGTCATATACTAAATTAAAGAATATCCCTGTTCTCCATGTCACAATATAAATTTCTACAAGTGCAGCATCCAGAACCTAAACACATATGCATCAAGTCTATTCTTATCGTTATCAATTGTGATACGTCTATTTTCAATGCTTAAAGTTTTATAGATGATTAATGGCACTAGAAATATTCTTAGCAAAAACAAGGTAGTATCTACGATGGCATAAAGGGGACATAGAATTTTCTTATTTATTACATGCGCACACAATAGCTTTTTCCGTGCCCACGCGATACTATTACGTGCGCACGCGATAGCTATTACGTGTGCACGCGCATATGTATTGCGCATTTGGACCCTGCCCGGGATCCTCGCATGAATAGTTCGGCGCCCCGTGTATGTGTCGAACCTATAGCGGTTAGGGGCAAGTGTTTTTTTTTTAATCACTCGGCTACGGAGGCCCTTAAATAATCCATGGAAAAAATAAGAAGACCATTACACACGTTTTTTCCTTTTCATCAGAAATATATGTATAAAAAGTCGTCATTTTACAAGAATTTCGGCTTTCAGACTCGCAATCGAAAAGGCACTTACAACATGCAGGAGTTCCTAAAATAATCCAGGTAATGTCATAATTATGGAATATAGGGCCACTCAGAATCGGGCGAGACGCGACATTCCGAATGATACACCAAGCGAAGCACGATATTGTAACAGAAGATCTCGCAATGTTAAACTATCCCGTACCAAGAGATTTCAGAAATGAATAAATTTTTACTTCTTTAGATAGGGCAAGTATGAATTTATTAATATTCAAATAATAACTTCAAAAAAATCGCGATAAATGTGAAATAATGCGTCATAAAAGTAGCAAAATGTAAACAATGTAGTACTTTGACTTTAATACAAAAATCTAAATCAGTTCAACTGTACAAACTGCAAAAAGCAGCAGATGAAAAATGCTTCAGATAATTAGCTAATCAGTAACTTTTTGGAGCTAAAAAAGTATACCAATGAAGAATACAAATAAAAGCATTTCTCACGCATAATGGGCCTTAAAGTGATTTTATGTAGACTATAAAGGGAATTCTGCTTAGCGGTATATGAGCTGGAATCAATTTCTTGTCTTGCATTGACGAACGGCATGCGAAGCGAGACGCAAGATTTCGCGAGACGCAAGGTTTCGGTGAGATGCGAAACGAGTCACGATATTGTATCATTCAATATCAACCGATTACGGTGTTCCGTTTGGACATAAGTAACATTTAGTCTCCCTGAACAGCTATGCACAATGGTACAATGGTGAAATTGAGATATTACGTCGATGGTACGATGATTAAAACCTGATGACATGATGGTGAAATCACGATGATGCGATGACACGATAGAGAAAATAATATCGCGTGTGTTTTCATCATCATGTCATAGCAGTTTCATCATATCGTACCATCGTATTTTCACCATCGTAACATCGTCTTTCACCATAGTACGATCACGTTGTCATCATCGAGCCTTCGTTGTTTAACGTTCGTACCATTGTGTTTTCACCATCGCACCATCGCGTTTTCATCAACGTACAATCGTGCCATCCTGCTGTCACTATTGTTATATCATGGACGGGATTTAGTATGTTTCAGTGTACGCCTTCAGGTTAAGTCAGTCAATTTCTTGAATTAGAGATATTATAATTAATAGTTCACTGTAAGTTTTCATAAAATTTAATAAAGCATAAGCAAACCTATTGATGATTACACTAGAGGTAAAACGGCGAACCTCGATTCTAAAAAAGAATTTCTGCCGTGAGGAAATATGTGACAAATAATTCATAAAAAAATGACATGAGACAAATGTGCTTTCTTGTCCCTTAAAAACACATGAGACAAATGTGCTTTCTTGTCCCTTAAAAAACTTGATCGGAGCACATTTGTCACGCAAATGAGTTTTTTTGGTTAGACATTTGAGGTCCCATTTGTCTTATGTGGGACAAATGCGACCGCATCGGTCTTACGTAAGACAAATGTGCTCCGAGACAAATGTGCTCCTACAGTGCATGTATATGTATACGATTTAACCCTGACACATTTTCAACAGAAAGGTCTATGATACAAGTGCAACATTCGCTACTATGGAAAATCGCATTGTAAAAAAAGTCTTTAGTTATCAGCAATTTTAATAAATGAAATTGGTTGTTGAAAAGTAATCCCTTTGATTTACAAAATAGTCAGATGCACTTACCTAAAGTAGTCATAATGATCATTAATCTGTATGGCATATTGTGTTGAGTCACCATCTATATCAGTGCAAGACAATCCAGGATCTGATAGTTCGGTGCCCACTGCCTAGATATTGAAGTTTCAAGAATACAATTTTACTCCACATTTTTTTCATAAGAGAGAGAGCCTTTGCTTTTAACAGACAACACGTCTGTACATTATGCTTATTTTCCAAAGCATTATATAAAGCAAACTTATTTTGTTTCAAATGCTCTAGACTCAATGAGACAGACGCTGTATCGATTACTAGAAGTTGACGCATGAGATTTTGCAAGTGAAAAATCTAACATTGACAGATAGTGATTCAACTTATGCAACATTTCCTCTCAAGTTACATAGCCATTTTATAGCCAGAGTCATATCAATTCTTTATTTATGATCACGAGTCTAAATTGCTAATACACATGTATTAGTTCAAGCTACATGTATTTTGTGTTGCAGTTTTTTTAATTTAAAACAATAACAGACATATGTTCAGCTGTTTGTATGCGATTACGATGAATGTATATATTAACATAGCACCAGCAAACTTGTAGGTATGATACAGCAAGAAACGTCAACAACGAACGAATGTGTCGCATTCTTAAGTTGTCATCCAAAAAGTGATTCACAGGGTTAGAAGTACATTGTATAAATCAATCAGTAACTTCTTTAAAATATATTGATATCAATTACAAATTTATGCTTTTAATTGGCAGGTTCATCACAATATGTATTCAGACAATTAACTTTATTAATTATGCAGGATGTAGAATATAAACAGCTTTTAAATACAAACTTATCGATTGGAAAAGTAAAATGAGACTCTTGTTACCGTATCTTCTGTAAATGATATAGTAGTTGTTGTAGCACTGATTGAGTTGCCTTCATTGACGTTTGTCACTGCAAGTTTTAGAGTTTTCTCCGCTAGTCCGTCAAGATAGTTATCACTCACGGAGAACGTGAACATGTAGCTATTGACACGTTCAAAGTCAAGAAATTGACCAAGAGTCAAAATTCCATCTTAAAAATAAACTCAAACGTTAGAGATTAAAACAGAACGAGTTTACGAATTTATAAATGGCATAATAGTTTTTTTTATTCAATAGATTTAGTAATAAATCCATACGAATATACCATTTAATTTCAGTTAAATTAGGTAACAACTAATTTTCGTTAAAGACCAGGCATATAAAAATCAAATTGTTGAACAATTAAACTAAGACAACAATTTTGCCAGTCGTATCTAGCACAAGCAATCTAAAATAAGGAACAATATTGCAGTATATAAGGGTAAATTTATATTGTATATTGTATTCAAACATTCTTTTATTTACTTGATGTATCCAAGGTAAATACAGATAGTTCTGAAGTCGGGTCAATTCTGACAGTAATGGTAGTTGTTTCGCCGACGTCAGGGTTTGATATCGCCGCCGTGAATAAAGCCGTTCCGACGGAGGTATCCTCCGGAAACGATTCTGAATGTGGTAAGTTGGTTATTTCTGGGTGAGTTTTATCTCCTGTAAAATTATGAATTTAAAGGATAACATGTTGTATCATAAAGAACAATACTGTACGGAAGGAGCATCTTTTTTGTCATTAATGAGATTTTTATTATTCTATTTAAAAACATTGGATGGGTGTCATGTTTACATTGTGTCTAAGATTGTTATAATATTACGTCTTCATGTCTCTCTGAAGCTTTGATATATGACTTTGGAAATACAAGGCACAGTGTAATCGATATTTAGCTTAAATTACAAGAAAAGCAATATGCATATTAAGCAAATAATCATTTTTACAAGCCATATAACCTGTTAAAATCTTTATAACGAACTTTTATAAATAGGGACACAATATATCCTCTCTTTAATTGACATAAAAAATTTCAAAAAGTATAAGAAGATGATAAATAACATCAATTCTGACCAATGAAATACGATCATATATACTGTCATATATTTCTTTCGAAACCTTTGGTGCAATTAATATAATTTCTTTCTGTAAAACACATAATTAACTCAATATCAAAAGGTAATAAAAATGGTTTTCGCTTACGTGTAAATGTGACATCTAGATCTCCACATTGGTCAGCATGTTTCGGATCTTTAAGACAAATCTGGACACTGTATGTCTGACCATCATCATCAACTATTCTTAGTTCCCGATTTATCTTTAACTTCACAGATGTTGCTTCTACAAAATAAAAATATATTTAATTCATTTCGGTTGTGTCTTTTCATGTCACGCCGGCTTTCTTATGGTGGTCATCCATTATTTCTGGTGGAGGAAGGCCCCCTTATGAGAAGTATCACTCGGCTGCAATAAGAGCTTTAAAACCACTTTATCCTCTTACTTTTGTTTAATGACAAGGCAAACACGAAATTTGCTAACGAAATTATTTTTATCAAAGAAATTCTCCATTCAACCATGGAAACGGCTTTTAGATGAAAAAGTTAGCGTATATGACTGCTATCATGGTAAAATTGAAAGTACTTGTACATACGCTTTTATTTGAATAGGAAATACCTGTTATTTCAGCAATGATTACCTGTTTCACATTCATAAGGTACTTGCGAGTTGGCTATAGTACATGTAAAGATAAGATCATCTCCTTCATTGTCTGTAGCGGCCACTGTATATAGTGTGTCACCAACCTTATAATTCATTGGATCTGCATTAAAACTGTTTGGCGTCGCGGCTATTCAAAGATAAAAACCAAGTTCGATATCTTGAGTTAAAAGATAGGTTTAAAGCAATGTCAATGCCAAATTCGATATCTTGAGTAAGATATGTTAATTAGAGGCAATGTCCATACTAAGTTAAACTCAAAGCCATTGCTTTCTCACATTGACTTGTTCGGCTTACAGTTCTGATATTGTGATAAAAAGAGTAGAGAGTATTGATTGTCCATTATCAATTAGGGATAAGAAGATTAGTGAGTAAATGTGTCCATTATCAAATAGATTAGAAAATTAGAGAGTAATAATTTTATCAGCCAGCTATATTGTTACAATGGCCAATAGGGTGGACAAATGATAAGGGATGAATGTAAACATTTTAATACTATTTTCCATTGAAAACATTACAAATTAATCTAAATATTCTTGATTATTAAACATCACCTTAAGTAAACAATGAACATACTTGTAAACCCTGTGAAAGTCGGAGCTTCGTTCAGTGTTATAGTAATTGTTAGTACGTCTGTATCACTTCCACTATGACTGTCCGTACACTCGATTGACACGGAATAAGTTGTTGTAGCAGACGACAACCCACCGTTCTCTCTGATAAGTATTGCATAATCTGTAAAAGAGATATAACTTACAGAAGGATATATGTTAATGTTTCCCAAAATTGTTTGTAAATGTATGTCAATGTACTTTCAAACTGGTAGTAATTAGAAAATAAATTAAGCAGAAAAAAATATTTCTTTCAGATTCTCAAAACCACTAATATCAATGATTTAAAATAAATGTGTTTTTATATTTTCATAAAGTGTAATGTTAAGTTTTGCATCAGTTGATACTGCCAATCATAAACCAGATGTAGGTCTAAGTTTCAAAATTGTTGTGATTATTATGCGTTCAAGTAATTTGAGAAAAATTTAAAGAAAGGCAAATAATTTGCTTCAACTTTGCATTGAATCATTAGGAAATGTGATTGAAACAAATTAATGCAAAAGATGTGGGTTATCAGCCTACCTTTTCAGTTACCTGCCCCTATAAGAGTGATTTTTTTTGTTTGTTTTTTTTACTTTTTTTCTTTTTATCTTATAACTTAATGTTCTAATCGAAGGCCTTATACCTGAATTTTGAATAGAGTAGCATTTTTCATTAAGCAAAAACAATTCCTTAATTCAAAAGTTTAAAGATATTTAAAAAGACAAGTTTGAACATGTACATGTATTAAATGTCTTAGGACTTAATGTCTTTATATAATGTCTTTTTTTGATTCTTGGATTCCATGTACTTCTAAACATTGAAGTATATGCTTTATTCTCACCTCCAGATACAGGTGGATCCCTATCAAGGTAGAAAGGTTCCACTGACATTGTGTTGACAATTGCGCACGTGTACGTATCGGCAATATTATCATCAGATGTAACCACTGTAAACAATGTTTTTGTTGTTGTTGTGTCCTCAGATATAGGAACAGTCGCTGGCAAATTTGTTATCACAACCGGCTTTAATAAGAACGGACGAATTTGTTTATATTGAAAAGAAAAAAAGAAAAAATGGTATATATAAAAAAATCGAATCAACGATTGCTTTTGGACTTTTGTGAAAATACAAAATGTAATTCAAATAAATGATTGCTTTGGTGATTTTAATGATATAGACTCTATTGTAAATAGTGACATTTATATCAGATGTTTGTTTCCTTCAGCTTTAATCATACTGGAAATCCGGTGCATTCCAGCTGTATCATATACTCCAAAACTGCGTTCTTAAGATTGGGTAATTTCGCCGTTATGAATAAGGTTTAATATTCATATGCTATGCGGGTGAAATGTAATTAAAGTTTTATGAAATCTCATTAAAGAAGGTAAAACATTTATACTTTGGTAGAATATGCAAGGAAAATATTTGCAATGTACATGCACTTATGTTTTTGGTCGGATAACTTAATTAGGCGGATACCATCGAGACTGTTATTCTGAACCTAACTACAATACATGTCAGATATTATCATTATCAATAAGTCATTATCTTTTCAATTATTTGAATACTTAACATGTACACATTTTGAAAATAATCTGACAATCTAAAATATATAGATGATGATTTATTTGCAACTTACGTAATTGACGGCAGTCACTATAATACTAATTTGACACTGGGCATAACTGCACGCTCCTTCGTTGTAAACGTAAGCAATTATCGAATACGTGCTCGAGTCAAATATTTCATCGAACTTTTCTGCCAAAGTTACAGATCCTGAACGCAAAAGGAACGTTATTTTTTATCATCGCTTTAATGCTTTTGTGCATGAGGAATAATCTTCAAAAGAAATTCTAAGTAAATCTGAACATGTTATTTAACTTAAACGCCGTCATCGACGTTACAAGAATCGAAAACAAGAAAATATTTATATGCTTGTTTTCGTTACTGATATTCTCTTAATTATATTGTTATCATACTTTTTTTTAAAAAAAGTGCGCATAGAATGATGGTGTTACCAAACTTTGTTTTATGAAAGGCAATAAAAGAGAAATATACCTGTTAAATAATCAAGTGCAAATAATGAGGATGATTGTGACTTTATAGAATAACTGAGGTCATTAAAGGGACCGCCGACGACCAGAGATGATATGTCAAACATTTCGTCCCCTACACTAGCCTCGGTATTCGTGGAAAATGTGGCATCATTACATTGAGGCGTGGCACTGCAATATTCTGAAAGGAAGAATACATGTGTATATTTTCTACATTTGATAAAAATGCACTTTTAAATTGTGAAAAGCTGGAACGTTTAGGGACTATTTCTTTTTTCTTATACTTACGCACTACATTTTGATTATTATAAACTATAAATGCTTTGTACAGTTTAATTGAATATATATTTTGGGCTGAACAGGAACATTACGATAGGAAATCTAATTTATCATTAACTCCATTAAAATCAGTATAAAATTTGTATTAAACCTTCTACGTCGATCGTAAGATCTTCACAAATCTCGTTCCTCCTCTCGTGACCACAAACATGAATCCTGTAAGTTTTGTTGACTTCCTTATCCCATAGATATGTCGTCATGGTTATGTTTCCTAGTTGATCTAGAAACAGTAATCTTAACCATTAGCTTGTAGGAATGAAATTGGAAATTGAGTTAGCATGTATGAATTGATGGTAGAGGTGGATCCCTTACTAGCAATTAGAAAAGAAAGTTACAAATCGCAGACTTAATTTTATTAGATATAACAAAAAGATCGCCCTGCGCAGAACGAGCAAGCGCAAAATGCTACACCGTTTCTATAGAACTATCGTATTCTAAAAAGGTTCTGAATTCAATCAAGCATGATGAACCTTTTTTACAGTTGGCACTCGTTGCTGTGGGTGAAAAATCATCACGAATCCCACGAGAGCATTATAACAAACCTAAGAAAGTGAAAATCCCGACATCTTTAGAGACTGTTTAAAAGATATATTGGTGACTGCACAATTTGCATTGCCACCAAACACCGACTTATCGCTTAAAATCTTGGAATTAATGATCCCGGAGTACAGGAGATGAAACTAAGCTCAAAAAAGAACAACCGTGGGTGAGTACAATATTTCTCTGTTTTCGCAGATTAGTCGAGTTAAAAATTGTGATTTAATTGTGATTTGCATTTACACAACTACACACCTCACGCATCCGATTGGAGGCAGTACACAGTTTCGGTCGTTTAGGTTCGAATTGGCCAGGGTCAAATTTACAAATAAGAGACAGTTTTGAAATTGAAGTGGATATTTGAGGTTCTAAATGTTAATAGTTACTATATTTCAAGTTTCGATGACTAGTATTGTGTTTCAGTTATTTAGTAAAATTGAATTTAGTGGCATTAACCCTTGCTTTTTGAGAGAGCACCTGTCAGATTTTGGAGCTAGGCGGTGAATCAGCTCTTCAATTTTAACAGGGTATCAGAGCTAAAAATAGTGAAAAGAAGTAGGGTGCATGACTCCTCGTTTGGATGTTATTTTCAGATAGTGCATTGTTTAGAAGGAAGAATTCACTATAGCTTGTGATTTAATCTTTTGACGTTAATATATTGTTGTATTTTTGCGAATAGGGGTAATCCGCTCTTTTTGTCGTTGATTTTCGCGACCAAAACAATGAAACACACAGGGCTATGTGGCAGAAAACTAGAAGGTGGTCATGTATTTTTAATTGTTTGCTGTGAGATACATATGTATATGTTAAATCTGAAATGCATTTATTTCAGGTGTGTGATTACAGACTTGTGTGTGAGGTTTTGATTGTGGCGCAGTCAGTTGTTTGCCGAGATGCCTTGAAAACTGTGTATTGCCCCCAAAGCATGTGAAATAAATAATAAGATAACTGAGAAGAAAATGTTCTTTTTGAACTTGTTTGTCATTTAATGCAAAAATATGCTTCGGACTGGTTAGGCATGTGTATTTCTCACCAAAAAGTCACATAAAAACACACATAGACCGATGTCAGTCAAGCCTGGAGCTCAACTTTTATAATTCCTCTTCTTATTTTCTTTTTTAACATTCATACTTAACTGTAATAATTTCCCCAAGTTGTTCCAAGAAAGTAGTTCGGATCAATATTGGTATCAACGTCTTGGTATGTATATTCATAAATCAAGTTTTCGTTTTCAGCGTCTGAGTACATAATCTCGAAAATGTTGTCTAGATATGACACTGTTTGTCGATTGAGATCAATGTGGGCTGAAAAAAAACAGAGGAAAAAACGTGTTCTGATGGACAGTTTTGACGTGAAACAAATGTGTTCTGAAAGAAAATTTATACATAAATAAACGTTATCTGAAAAAAGTAAGGCAAAATAAACATCTTATGTAAGAAAAATTAGACGGTAAAAAAGTAAACGTATTCTAGTAGAAAATATAGACAAAAATAAACGTATTCTTGAAAAAAAATCTCGAAAAAATCATATTGAAAATAAAGTTGACCAAATAGGTTTGCTTAAAGAATATTGAAATTCTGCCTTTGATAAAGTCTAAATAAACAAGGATTCACTTTTTAATCAGTGACATATATGAAATAAGCAAATTAGTAATCATATTTGTGACTTTAACAGCCGCAACACGGCATATACAGATGATACATAGCATTTACACAAAAATTTCATTAAAAAAAGTTGTGTGTGAGTAAAACAAAAATGAAGTAACGAAAGTTTTAACAAGGTTATCACTCTTACTCGGTAAATGCCTATAGGCAGGCACTGCATTTTTAACAACACGAAACGTAAAGACCTCAACGTCGGTTGAGTTGTACCCGTCCCAACACTGTATTGTCACGGTATATTGTTGAGTCCGGTTGTGAGTTAAACAACCGATATCAGTATCACAGTAGTAAGCCCTGGGTTGTTGGTATTTGTAACCACATCCTGGTGTCTGACATCTTAGCTTATAAAGGTTGTATGCTGAAATTTTCATGTACAGCGAAATGAAACCCGCATTCATATAATTTCATGTTATTGGAAAGCAGGCTGTATTCACAAAGAGAGGTAATGCATAGTGAAATTTGGTTTTACTTCATGTGAAGATAGAGACGTGGTGATATAAAACTATGCCACATTGACATGAGGAAGGTTTACTTTGAGTCTAAAGGTAAACAAAGTAAAAAGTAGCAGAAGACATAACACAGCATATTAATTTGAACAAACGCAGCACAGAGTACAAACAAATAAAAATTATATTATTCCTCATCAAACAATTCATCTAAAATTCAAATATTCTCTTGTTTTAAGTATTGCTGTGTTTTCTGTAAGTTTATAGTGCTCCCCCTTTAAATGGGACGTGTTTTTTCTTTTTCATTGCATTTTAAAGATTTTAATATATGGTCAGTAAAAGACCGTTCCAAAGTAAATGCAAGACGATTCCTGTTGTAGTTTTTACAAAAACGAAGAAAGAGAGCTTAAGAGAGCGACCATGGGTTCCATTATTTTTAGAGATTTGAGTGCACATTCCATACAGTTATTTTATTGGTTAAAACAATCAAGCTCTTGCAAGTTATATGCTCTTAAGGATATTAATTATAAAGTAATACCATCATTTGTGCCTAAGATAGATGTATCTACCTGGACTCTATTAATATTTATTAAATTTACTGTTAACAAAGAAGGAATTTGATGGGCTATACGTTTTAAAAATTATAATGTTTTCATTTAATATTATCTAGTTCCTAACGTTCATACATCTTTGATTCGACGTTTTCTCATAAACGGAAACAATACGAATTATTTATCTTCATAAATTCTTTATCAATATTCCTTATCAAATTCTGTTTCGACTAAACAAGGAACAGCATTGTAAAGAGAAGGTTGCCCAGCGGCCTAGCAGTCTTGCGGTGTGAAGTAAGTGACATTGCTGTCTAGTTTGTGGCACAGCGGCCTATCGGCGTGAAGTCAGCGGCCTGTATTTTTAATTTTGTAGAAGTTTGTCAAAATAATTAAAACGAAAATTAATTAAATATTAAGAAAAATCTTGTCATTTAAAATATACATAAAAAGAAAAAATCACATTTTTTTTTTATTTTTATCATATTTGTGAAGTTGGCGTCCTAATTTACAGTTGTAAAAGTTAATACTTTAAATACACTAAATGAAGATCTTAAAGCATTTTTTGTTAATTAAAACAAAAAATATATGAGATAACATTTTATTCCTTATCATTTTTATAAAATTGGTGGGTTTGCGGCCTAAAATTTTACAGTTTTAGAAAAGTTGTAAAAACAATAAAAAATAACATTAGTTCTTAAGATATCTTTAATGTTGTAGGAGTTGGTCAAATGGATTAAAACGACTCTTAGTAAGCTTTCACCCATTACTGCATAAGCATTTTGTTAAATTCCTCCTGCTACAAGTTAAAATTGCTATGAAACTGAATATTCGTCAATTTTCATCAATATTCATCAAAATTGGCACACATGTTGACTGTAGCCTTTGTAACGGCATAATCTATTTTAAATTTCAATTAACAATGGCAACGAGGTGACAACTCAAACTTGCCAAAATCACTATTTTGCGTGGATTTTTTCTATCAAAACTGATTTAAAGTGCTGTAAATTCTCAATGGATTGGCATTGAGTCAAAAGCTTTTCAGCATTTCTAACACGTTACCTTTGGATCGGCATGGGCTCTCACAAGTCCAAAATATTCTTGGCGATGAAGATGGATGCTGCCCTCTGGCACACCCTTGGTGTGTTTTTATAAGGGATGGCACCAAATATATGATCACTTTTTTAAATAACATTTTTCAAACGAAAAGTGTTTGTGGTCTAAATAAGGCATTTTCCAGCACTTGAGGCTACAAAGGGTAAAATTTAAAGCATATCTTATTCAGTTTAAGCGCTTGAGTATAAACTCTTTATTTTTACACTATACGTCACAGTATTTTTGCAATGACCTGTATATTTGGCTCCTCCTCCTAACATGTCATTTAAACTCGTTCGTGCATGCTTAGTAGACTGGGTATATAAACTGAGCACGCTTTGCAAATTCCTTTTCGATCCAGTCTCCGAGCTCCTGAAACTGCCCTGAACCAACACGGAAAAATATTGGAGAAAAAAATATGGAGCGGTTCTGAACTAAGGCCCCCACGGTTACACGTTTAAACGGATTCGTTTCGATTTTCATCCATTAACGTTTACAATAATTTTTACCGTTTAATCGAAATGACCATATTGTCATACAAAATATCTTAATCATGGCCTGTAATCATGAATTCTATCAATTCTAATTTGTTTATTCATTTATTTTCAAAGTTTCCCTAAATCTTTAAAAAAAGTATATTGGTATAATGTTAATGAGTTTAGGTTAAGGTTTTGAATTTTACATTAAAGGTGATCATTGGTAATTAACGGCATGCCAAATTTTCTTTTCAGAATTCGTATCAAATGGAAATTGTTGCATGCATACGTCTGTTAGGAAACGATGCGAAAAATAAAAATAATTTTATAATTAATACAGCTGAGAAATAAGAAATTTTCAAATAGACAAAATATATGGACCCCTGAAGAATAAATGAAGTGTGATGAAATTTGCTTTCATCTTATATTGTTTATCTTAGAAATAAACACTAAAACAAATATTAAATAAGAAAAATTCACTTTCATAGAAATTTTTGATTTTATCATTTTTGAGAAGTTTGCGGTTAAGATGTCAAGCGGCATGCCGGCCTTAAGTTTTACAGAAATTGTATAAAATATTATATTATAAGCATTTATTAAAATTAAAGATAAATATTTGTTTAAACAAAAAAAATATTTTGAGAAAACTCTTTGTTTTAATCATTTTTGTGAAGTTAGTAGCCTTAACATGGTATAAAGGGCAACATGTTACGGCTGCCCCCTGCTGCTGTGAAGTATTAAAATCTGGAAGAAGTGTGATCCATCCGAAGCATTAATCATAACAAAATTATATGAAAATGTTTATATGTCTTTTAAATAACAAAAATTGTCTTAAGAACTTCATTAAATGCCGGTTATTTTGTTTTATAACATGTCTAAAACAGTAAAAATTTAGGCCCACAACCGGCAACCTGACAAAAATGATGAAATCAAAAAAACTTTCTGTATGTGATTTTTTTTCTGTATGTGATTTTTTTTAACTTTTTTACCTGTTTACATGAAAAGATATGTCTCTCAAACTTAATAAGAAGTTGTTTTAATTACTATGACAACTCCTACAATAACAAAAAATATCGTCAGGCCGCTTGGCAGCCAACTTCACACAAATGATAAAATCAAAAAGTTCTCCAAAAGTGATTTACTTTGTTAAGATATATTTTAAATAATAAGAATTGCCTAAAGAACTTCATAAAGTTTCGTTTTTATTGTTTCGTAGCATTTCTATAACTACAGAACCGCCAATTTCCCAAAAAGGATTAGATAAAATTTCTTTCAAAGTGCTTTTTATAAATCTTTTACATCTCAAGATGCACCTTTGGTCTCAATTTAGGGTCGTTTTAAGTACTTTGACAGACTTCTACATGATTCAAAGGTTAGATTGTTAGGTCGCTGGGTGGCAAGGCCGCAAACTTTATGCCGTAAGGCCGCCAACTTCATGACGTCATGCTGCTGGTCAGTAAGGCCGCCAACTTCACGTGGCTAGGATTCCGGGTCGCTAAGCCGCCAACTTCACAATTTTGTGTAAATGTATATTTTATAAACATAGCATTTTTAAAAAATATATAATAACTTACAATTATAGGCATGTCGCCCGTCATGTCTAAGCTCAAACATATCAGCCTCACTAGGGGACCAACTGATTATCTGGCACGTGACATTGTCTTCCCAGTAATAATTATAATCATAGGTGATTAATGAATGAATGTGTATCTCCCAATCATAATCCTCGTGAAGATAATAGGTTGTAGGCAAACTTCGGATGTCTATTGGCTGAGAAAATGAAAAACTATGACGTCATTTTTTACGCCTCATTGTATCCAAAGAACTACATTTTTTTATTACATTTATTTGATGGTATATGATATTTGTTATATCTTTATTACCCAATCTGTATTCTCGCCAAGATTATATGTTGTAGGCAGGCATCCGTAAAAAAAAGAAAAAATATACCATTCATGATGCCATATTACATGAAGGGTTAGAGAACTGCATACAATACTTCATCCTCGAAGAAATAGGTAATAAAAAAATCAATAGCTAGATTTAGTATGTCCACATTGCAAACAAGAACAAACAAAATCGATCTATTGTTGTCAGTCTTCTTAAACTGAGCAACTTGATTTACGATATGAGAGAGAGTGTACTTTTAACAACAAGCTCGTTGCGATTCTCCTACAGCTTTCGTTTCCAAGGAAAGCAGACGATATTGTTGTGGCAAAGTGTGGAGAATCTCTTCATCTAAGTTCATTTAGGCTAACTTTTTTTTTCAAGCACACTTACCCAGTTTGTATAGTGGATTCGAACTTTAAAGTTACATGTTGTTGTATAACAGGACTCGGAGTTGGCCACCCGTACCACTTGGTTGTAATCTTGTGTCGGCCATGATGGCCATATGCTGATATTCCGAGTAATATAAATTTCCCCTATAAACAATATGAAAATATAAAACTATTTGATGCTTCTATAATATATAAGATATCAAAGCAAATTGTGGGACTACCTTCTGAAGTCAAAGCATAAATTCATCTGTAAGGTGAACTTTAAAGTTGGCTGTTTCAGTGAATAATTTTGCAAAAGAATATAAAATTCATTCTTCGTCTTGTCTGATAAATAACCTTTTAGAAAACGAACGACCCGTATTTGAGAACGTATCGTTGTGTTTAAATTGCAAATACTATACATGTATTATAGTTCCGGGATAAAATTTTATTTAAATATTTTACTTATCGTGGGTCTTAATTCCTTGAATCCCAAACAAAACAACAAAAAACAAGCAAAAGCTTACCTGTATCAGAATTAATGGCTGCTTCCGGGAATTCGTTCAAATCAAAAGTCCACGTGAGTTTATGCCATACAGAACTGAATGCTGGGAAATGTTCCGTTGGTTGTGGATAGTCCATGTTGAAAATCGTGTTACTGCTTCCACCGTGACCATATGTGTATGTTCCATATGTATCAATAATGCTATTATCTGATTGGTCATTGCATGTTGGCGTTTGAAAACACGCCCCTAAAATGGAAAATTTAGTTTGAAAATACGCCCTTAAAATGGCATAATTTTCATTATATATGAGATATACTTTGTTACGTAATCTAGATATACTTCTTCATATTACTTCAGAATAAAAGTTTGACATATGCCATATGCAAAGTGCCATGCATTGTGTATATCTTATAGTAAAATCAGAATTTATTTAAGAAAGATATAATAGCCTTATAGACACTATCCTGTTCCTGGTACCAACCAATACTGAACAATGAGTATGAAGTTACCTCATGATAAAACGACGAATTGCCCCTAACGGGATTCGAACGCATGCGGCAGATTACTGATCCTTAGATTAATCTTCAGATTACTTGCCTAACAAGTTTAGCAATTGGTCAACGCCGCCACAATATAATTGCATTTGGAGACAGCTTACACAATGTGCATGGTACGGTGCATATATGATATGCGTTCCATCGTAAATAACTCAAACAAAGATTTTAAAACATTATTATCATCATCATCATCCTTATGTCAAATATTTACCATGCTGAATCTCTTCATTTCTTTGTTCAAGCTTCAATCGTGACATATCTAGTCTATAATTCTTTTCATAATATTTACATTTTAAATGTAGGCATGACTGGTCTAGAAAAGAAACTTACATAATGTAATGTTGAGATCATGACAAACCTCCCTGTGCCTTCTGTCATAAACGCATAAGTTCATATTAAAATAGTAAGAAAATTCCATAGTCAAATCTTTCCCAACTTTCACCTGTCCGTTAGCTGAAAAAATAGCTTAATTTATCTAAAAGTTTTAACTTAATTGACACTAGATTCACTAAAATAAGTTTCTAATGCATCAACTGTATAATCAGGCCAACGAAGCTTCAACGAAGCAATTCTTCATTAAAATAAAGATATAATAAATGTCTTATCCAGCTTAAAACCATTAAAACTGAAATTGAAAATGCTGCAGGTTCAGTTTGATTACCGTTCAAAGACAGTACTGGAAAATGCAAGCTACCGTAAACGCCCTAAAGCACAAGCTTAAGCAGAATTCAACATTAAAATAAAATGGAAATATTTTTAAATACGTCCCGTATCATAGAACCTTCCATGAGCTAGCTTGCATATGAACCGGATATATTTCCTAAAATAATGCGCCAATGGTGATTCTAGACCTTTCTTCAGTAAGGAAATCTCTATATGACATTAATTTAGTGCTACTTAGAATACGATAAACAAACAAACAAACAACAAACAAAAGAGTCTTCTTAGGTGATTGTTTTAACGTACATATGTACATTATATTGTCTTCCCATTTGACTGAAGAGGCAACATTTTTACGTTGCTCTATAATGATTATTACTATCTGAAAATACCAACATGTGTCCAAATAGAAAAGATCGGATGTCCCGTGTATGTATGAATTGCCTGGCCCGCTGTTCTGACGATATCGTATGTAATCATAATCGTGACCGTTATCTATAAAGGATGGGACCAATGTGTTGATGACGGTTCCTATACCAGCCGTGTCGTGAGATACACTAATCGAGTTCCCAGCTGGAATGTTTACAGAATTAATTAGAAAATAATTGAGAAAAACCATCATAAAATACAAATCCTGACAAAGAATATATTCCCTAAGTATCGGATGAGAAAAATCAACTACATGACATGTTCATATGTTAATTGCAAAGTCATGAAAGTAGGTATTAATATACGAGTTTAAATTCGGGAGAAATTAAATGACGAGCAAAGCTGAAATTGTAGTATCAGCTATATATTCATACAAATCATAGAATCACTCGTTCCGAAATAATTTTACATAAATATATGGGAGTACAAAATATGCAATTAAAAGTTTGCAACTGTCACAAATAAGCTTATATACGACGGTTATGAAATGTTGCAAATCAGGGTTTAAGAATGAGTACGATAGAGTACGAAGCAACTTTTTACAACTATAACACGGTATTTTACAAAATGTATAAATTCTGAAAATCCGTGTAAAGCGTTACAGTTGAATAGATATGCTTTTTCCTACATACCGAAATATAAAATGTTAGACGGAGGTTTCAACCTTAGATCGTATGATTCCAATATGTGCAATAACTTGGCTAAACAATTAACAATCGACATTAAATGTTTAGGTAGACAATCAACATGCAGCTCAAAATTCGATCTATAATAATAATCAAACAATTCTCAAGGTGAATGTCGAGCTAGACAATCGACATTCAGCTCAACATTCGACCTGTAATGGTAATCAAAGTATTCTTAGCTGATTGTTGATTGTCTAGCACAACATTCACTTGAAGAATACTTTGATAATTATTACAGGTCGAATGTTGAGCTGAAGGTGGAATGTCTAGCTCGACATAAGAAATTTCTGAATGTCTAGATGATCGTTGATTGTTAAGCTCAACACTCACTTTGAGAATTCTTTGAATATTATTATAGATCGAATGTTGAGCTGATTCCAATAGCAATTGCGATCATTTGCCGCAAACGAACAAGTTCTTGACATCGACACAGTCACAAAAGTAATTGGTATGGAACTTAGACACAGACGAAATATCGTTCAAAGACAGACAAACATTTTCCCGTTACAGCCTAGAGTGAAGGTTCAATATTAAATTTATCGAACGAGTAAATTGAATTTATATCATGCGAGCCTCTGGCGGGAATTCAACGAGTTCAAAATTTTTTCATTGCTCTAACACGAATGTAATTACCTTTTTCACGGGGGAGGAAGTGTTACACGAAGGATGGAGTTCTTATGATAACTTGTTCAGGAGTTCTTGTGATAACTGTCACGGAGTTCGTAGGAAAACATCTGTATATACTACAAAAACACTCGTTAAAAATGGTTATTTTCATCTTTCCAAAATGAGTTTTAGGTGCTAAATTAAACTTTAATGATTAAGCTTGTCTTACATCTTGTATTATGTGTCAAAAACTAATTCACAGGCTAATTTTCATCGCCTCTTGCTTCAAATCTGGTAGTTTTGAGTAAAATTTTCAAATTACTTGCCAATTCACAAGTTTTGACCGGTTTATTTCTGGCATTCATCCTTTCCATACATAATTACCTATTTATAATGCAAAATTGCAAATATAAAGCACCGGCTTACAGATTTATACCCGATTTTTCAAATGTCCCGGAGTTCTTGTGATAACTCTGAAGATGTCACAGAGTTCTTATGATAACTTTTGTTATTGCTAGTGTGTTTCTTTGGCTAAATCACGGCACGTTTTGGCGTTTATTATCATTCAATAAGATTGTAAATCATTATGAAATGCAGTACGATCACCCTTTGCACAAAAAATGTGGATAAAACGTTGGTCTCAAGTGTCTGCAAAGGATAATAGGTGATAGGCTATCATCTACAGTAAAATTGAACCAGCAGCCACTGATATTCAGCAGTATAATGGCTTAAACAACAAAACAAAAATGTCTCAAAACGTACACGTTGTTCTCAGTTTCACATGTTTTAAGCAACCACCTTTCTTAAGCAGACAATATATAGGCATGCTTCCCTTCCCTAAAGGCTAAGTAATTTGTATCATTTTATACCATAATAAATAAGTATATAACCAGGATAATTTCCACACCTATGTCTTTAAAAAAAAGTACGATACATGATAAAAACTCAACTGCGGTTGACTCTAACTACCAATCTCTCGAAAAAATTTGAACTGTCCCTCCAGGTTCCAGATTTACCTAGAATGGGATTTATTGTGCATGGGCATTCAAACTATAATTCCCCAGGTGTTGCTTGTAAGTGTCGCAAGTCCTCTAATGTAACTTAAAACAACAGACAAAACTCTGAAACATATTAATCGCTGTACTATTATAACTGCTGTATTACATAGAAAACAAATGTTTCTCTGATTGATGCAGTAACATAGATGCTGTACTGAGAAAAAATAGACTGTATGCCTGGATGAAAATGATAAAGGGCCAGAAACCTGCTAGGGGCCGGAAACTGCAAGGAAACCAGTACATAAATCATTTTTCAAGTCTACGAAATCTAAGTCAAACAAAAAAGAATACTATGAAAAAGAAACAGGGGGAAAGAAAAAATATCTCTTGAACTAAAATTCACTCAAAACCAACGTTATATATCCTATTTTTTTGCGCAAAGGATGAGCGTACTACATGTCATAATGATTTACAATCTCAATGAATAACTAAAAACGCTAAAACGTGCCGTGATTTAGCGCAAGGAACACACTTGCAATAACAAAAGTTATCATAAGAACTCTGTGACATTTCAGAGTTATCACAAGAACTCCGGGACATTTGAAAAATCGGCTATAAATCTGTTAGCCGATGCTTTATGTTTGCAATTTTGCATTATAATTAGGTAATTATGTATGGAAAGGATGAAGACCAGAAATAAACAGGTCAATACTTGTGAATTGGCAAATAATTTGGAAATTTTACTCAAAACTACCAGATTTGAAGCAAGAGGCGATTAAAAATGGCCTGTGAATTAGTTTTTGACACATAATACAAGATGTAAGACAATCTTAATCATTAAAGTTTAATTCAGCACCTAAAACTCATTTTGGAAAGATGAAAATAACCATTTTTAACGAGTGTTTTTGTAGTATATACAGATGTTTTCCTACGAACTCCGTGACAGTTATCACAAGAACTCCTGAACAAGTTATCATAAGAACTCCATCCTTCGTGTAACACTTCCTCCCCCGTGTTTTTATCACATACCAAAAATAAAAATTGTTTTAGTGAACAAAATTATGTTTCATTTACATGCCTTTGGTATAACATTTAGCGAGTCTTGACGCAAATGATGTCACGTCAAACTATATTCAGGCCGTGTAATACAATAACGGGTATTGATTAAAGTGATTTTTATATCAATTTTAAAGTGACAATATCTTTATCAATTTCGAGGTGACCACATCTATATATCATTGAAAATTGACTTTAAAAGAAACTTTGCTTAAAAGTTACTAAGGTGGTATTAAAATACCTTCAAATTCAACAATAT
Organism: Ruditapes philippinarum; assembly: GCF_026571515.1. Taxonomy (NCBI): domain Eukaryota; kingdom Metazoa; phylum Mollusca; class Bivalvia; order Venerida; family Veneridae; genus Ruditapes; species Ruditapes philippinarum. The sequence continues at coordinate 101,028 of NW_026855592.1, forward strand.
TTTAGAGCTTCTTTAGCATATTGAAAATGTATATAATATCATTTCATGACCCTCAGTGTCAGAATATGTACGTAAGTGCTCTAATGCACGAGATATTTACCGCTTTTTATACGTCCCGATGTAGACGTCACATCTTATTTACATTATATTTGCATATAACATTAAAAGTACGAACCTGGAAATACTGCACTTTAACGAACTCCGTTTAACATGAAGCATATTAACGCATTTTTGGGTTCTTTCTTGCTCTAATCCCAAAATGCGTTTGATCCCAAAGTGCGGTGTTACAAGGCATTACTAAATACAACTTACAACTGTAGTAAAATGTTGGAGGATTGGCTGCATATACGTTGACCGTGAACGATCCAGAAACAGAACCATCTGTTTCATATCCAGTTCTATAAGCTGTTACACCTACAGTATGAGATTCACCATTGTTGAGACATCCATCAGCGTTACACGTTGGACCACAATAAGGTGATGTACATGTCTTCTTCTGAACGGCGAAACCTGTGGGTTGAAATTGTTATCGTTATGTGTCAGTCTCGGCTATAAGCAACTTAAAATTACATAAAACGCCAATTTATATAATAACTCGTCGATAAAAATAACTAACCATTCTTCTTGTAATGAGAAAAAACGAATATCGGGGTTGTGCTATGTTTACAGTGAATTTTCATCATCACATGTTTTAACCAATATAAATTAAAACAAGAGTTTCATAAATCATGGGTCTCACACAATTATGGTGTTGGTAGTATATCCTCCTGATTACGACAGGGAGCCTCATTGAATTTACTGGAGCAAGTTCAGCAACCGCATCGTTCGCGGGTAATAATTGCCTTCACGCAAAAAAAAATCTTCTATTAATACAAACTTAACCCATAACTTCATGACCTTTTTGTGAAAAATGGCTGTTTTCATTGAAAAGTCTCCCGTTACAAGTTCAAATTGCTATAAAACTATAAAAACTGCTTCAACACTAATCAAACTTGGCACAAATGTCGACTGGACCATTGCCTTTGTTACAACATGCTCAGGTTTAAATTTTATGTTACCATGGCAACAAGGGGGCATCTCAAAATTGCCAAAAATCACTATTTTGCGTTGATTTTTTCCATCAAAATTTATTTCAAAGTGCTGCAACTTCTCATTGAATTGAGATAGAGTAAAATACTTTTCAGTGTTGGTAACACATTACCTTACAATCGATCTGGGGTCATTTTAGTCTCTCACAAGTCCAAATTTTGTATTCATACAATTATAAACCAAGTTTTCAGTTAAAAACTATTACATATATAATTCATGAAATTTAAAGCGTAAATTTGAAAGGAAGTTGGAATAACGAACTACCTACTAGCTGATAGATGTGTATTCCCAACTATTTTACAGCAGGCAGTTGGCAATTCAGTCCGCAAATGTGCGAATACATTATACTTTTAAAACAGAAAAAAGAAGGTAACCTATTTGGTTTTTCGCGTGAATCCCCAACTAACTACCAGCAGGTAGTTGGTAATTCGAAATTACTTCCTTCTGCTTGGTAGTTTGGGATTCACGGGAATAACAAACTGAGTCCCCTGGTCGACGTTGGGAGACAGGATGATTACATTTGGTAGAGTACATTTATCTCCTTATAATATTTGTTACTTTTATACTGAAAAATTATTCTCTTACATGTCATGTTCATATTGCCAACTAACCTCTGTTTGGAAGTTGGGAATTCACGCTAATAATCAATTTTTCCCCTGATCGATTTATTGTGAAGGGGGTGTAACCATATTATAGGAAATACATATCTTGTTATATAACCGTAACATTTGTGTCAGAAACATACTTTTTATTTTAAGAGGAAATTATGCAATAACCGAATTACCAACTTTTTAGTAGGTGGTTATAGGTATTTGCGCCAATAACCAATTATTCTGTGTTTGAAAACGTTTTATGTGTTCGAACATTTATCTACCAGCTGTAAAATAGTAAGTAATTACGAATAACCAGCTGCCAGCTAGTAGGTAGTCGGTTATTGGAATATCAAACTACAAAATATCTATCAAATCGACGCTTATTTTATTAAAAGCTTGTATTACCACTCATCTGGAAGTTTCCTGAAGGGTCTGAATTTATGTAGAACTGGTTGCATGCGACATCTGTGAATGCATGCCTGTAACACGTTTTTGCAACGTAGTAATAACATGTACTCCAGCCCCACCAACCACAACTTTGAGAACGTATAGTACTACACTGGTATGAGGTAGTGTATCGTACATAACATGTTGCTGCAATGCCCCACATGGTGTGTGTTCCATCATAATTCTCATGTATACTGACAGATCCTGGGTTGTTGTCTATGGAACTGGCATCTATAGCGGAAATTTTGAATAGAATGCATTTGTTAAAAAACAGTTTAATGGGAGCAAAATCTGCTTTGTAACAGTGTTGGAAAATGAAATGTGAACAAAGTGATGGGTTGTTATTCGTATCATTTTTTCTTCTTTACAAATAATTCAGAAAACCTAATAGTATCAAATGAAATGAAATATATTACTTGTAAGGCGTTATAACTCGAAACAAAATGCGTAATAACGCAACACAAAAGGCGTAGTAATTAATGCGAAAAAGACTTAATTACGCGACACAAAAGGCGTAGTAATTAATGCGAAAAAGGCGTAGTAACGCAAACCAAAAAGCGTAATAACGCGAATCAAAAGGCGTTAAATATTACGCGAATAAAGGCATTATAACGCGAATCATGAAGTATATTGACAAATGTCAAAGAGTCTTCATTAGTTTATGACAAATAGTTTATATATTTACTTTGCAAATGGAATGACAGTTATTGTAATGTATATTATATTATTATATACTCATTTATATCTCAAGCAATTAATTCATATCAATATTGTTCTTCCTTTCCCACGTTACAAGGTCATTTGATCAGTATACATATAGAGGATATTAATTGAGTGTAGTTTCAATACTAAAATTATTGAACGAGTTGAATAAAATCATATTATGCGAGCCTCTGGCGAGCATAATATTGTTTTTTCAACGAGATCAATAAATTTAGTATTGAATCTACACGAATATAATATTCTATTTATCACATATATAAAATAAGAATAGTAAACTGTTAAAATGAGTAATTTTTCAATGACGCGCCTATAGTGTAACGCTAACATTAGCGCGCTTTAACGCTATGTTTCTATATAGCGCAAATGACGTCACGTCAAAGTGTTATTACACTAGTGTAATATCGTTTTTATTGAATGGCTTTATTACACTCCTGCGCCGCGGTTTATGTGATAAAAAGAGGATATTCAAGTTTTTTCTATAAATACATGATTTATCTTCATCGAGTGGTGTGAAAATAAATATTTCATGAGTGGCGGTAGCCACGAGTGAAATATGGTAATTTTCATGCCACAAGATGAAAATAAATCATGTATTTATAGAAAAAACTTGAATTTTCTGTTTATTATATACATTTTTCTCTTTTTTGACATTAAAATTTGAAAGACTTTCCCTTAAATTTTGTGTACTGGCAGAATTTAAAAGAAAGTAGTCCGGCAAGACACCAGTGAAAATACGGAAAATATGTTTCACTGCAGTGAAAAATAAATTTTTACAGTGAAAATACGGAAAATGAAAATAAGCATTTTATTTCATCAATATTTCTCAATATTTCATTTATAAGTATATAATAAACGTTAATACGGTATCAAATTGGCGTTATAACGTCATTTGATTTGGTTTTGCATAGTTGTGTCTTTTGATTCGCGTAATAACGCCTTTATTCGGGTTTATTTCGCCTTTTTGCGTTTCAATGCATTTTTCGTTTTATTACGCCTTTTGTTTTGGGTAATTGGGCGTTTTAATTCGCGTACAAACGCCTTTATTTGCGTTTCTATGCCTCTATTCGCGGTACTATGCCTTTCATTTCGCGTAATGATGCCTTTTGATTCGTGTTATAACGCTTTTAATCGCGTTAGCCCGCCTTTTGTTTCGCGTAATTACGCCTTTTGATTCGCGTTATAACGTCTTTTTTCGCCATACTATGACATTATGTGGTGCTGGTGGTGGGTATAGTTTTCACTCCGGATTACGCCAGTAAGCCACATTGGATTTACCAGAGCACAGTTCATCCCCCGCATCGTTCCTGGACAGGTTGTTTACCAGTACTAGTTGCCTTCACTTTCGCAATATTATTGTATGGGTCGGAGGTGTAGGGATTTGAAAATAATTCTATTCTTTCTCAGTTTCAATTGAAATTTTATAAATATTTACTTAAACTTAAGATGTCAACTCGTTCGGTGATGGTCTTGGAAGAATTAGGTGCATTTCCTATTGAAAATGTATTACATGTACTTGCAGAATGTTAAATTTTTGGAGTAAACTAGTTAAACTGGTAAAATTGATGATAATAATGTGTGCTTCTTTGTATCGCACTATGTATAATTTTCATGAAAAAGGTATTTTACATTGTCAGTGGATTGTGAAAGTAAAATCTACTTTGAATGATATTGGTTGTTCTGAGTTTTGGATAACTCAGATTGTTACAAATTTTAATAACTTTAGATATGTAACAAAATCACGATTACGAGTATCAAGTATAGAATAGTGATGTTTCCAAACATGTACTACTAAGTGTTAAAATTATAGAATATATAAAACTCAATTTAAATTAGAACATTATTTACTATGTTGAACAAGTAATTTAGCAATTACTCTTTGTAAATTTGGATGTCTCAATTCTGATCTTCCTATAGAGAAAAATCGCTTTTTGGTATTGAAAGAAAAAAATAGAACCTGCTCACTTTGTAACTAGCAAGATGTGATGAATTTCACTATATCTTTAAATGTAGTTATTTTGCTCACGAAATACACGAGTATATCAGTATTTACTATTCAAGGTTTCGTAGTAATTAAATTCCAGACTCTAATGTGTAGTGATAACAGAAATAATTTATTTAATCCAGCCATATTTGTTAAGCAATATAATGCTGAAATTTCACTAAGTCATCTTCTTTATTTACTTATATACTTCTAAGACATGTTTGTATCATTATTTGCTACATATTGTTTGTTTGTTCACTCTTATGCCCTTATGGGCCATGAGTTTTTGTTTATAAATAAAGCAAGAAACTGATTACTTCTGTATGTGCAAGAGCAGAAGTACAGTGCGAATGACCGTAGAAAGGATTTCATGATCATTCAAAACGAAAGTGACCTGCGCCGTTCGAGAATCGTACCCGGGTCGCCCGATTTACAGCCCAACGCTCTACCTATAGAGCTAACCGGACGGCTCTACGCCATATTCGCGTTAGTACGCCTTTTGTTTTGCCTAATTACGCGTTTTGATTTGCATTATAACACCTTTTTTCGCGTTACTTCACCTTTATTCGCATTGCTACGCCTTTTTCGCGTTATTACGCCTTTTGTTTCGCGTTATTACGCCTTTTGTTTCGCGTTATTACGGATTAGGGTTATTAGGGTTATAACGTCTTTTTTCGCATAATAACGTCTTTGCATTTTTAATTTTATTTTAATTGATACAATTAGGCTTTCGTACGCTTTTGTAGGCTTTCGTACCAGCGAATATACACAATTATAAAAAAAAATGATTCTTCAGAAAAAAAATTCAAAGCTTCAAGAAATGCAAACATGCTATATTGTTAATGGATGACTCCTACAATGTTTGCCTGGATTTATATAAAACCATAAATGAATCATAAAAATTCAAACAAATTAAATTTCGCTTTAAATATACCGAAAAACCGAAGCATGCACACATAATATATTTCCACATCGTAGACGTAAAAGTTGCTTTTGGGTTTTGTTCTTTTATAATTTTCTCGACACAAATGTAATTTCTTCAAAACAAGTTAAAATTTCCTAAGCCTTTTTTGACTTGATACTTGAACTTCGCAAATCCGTTGAACGACTTATTCACTTGCGCCTATTTTTCCGCGCTTCTTTGAAAACAGATTAAAAGTGATAGGTTTTCTCATGAACTTGTCCATTACAATTAGCGCTATCATTAATTGGTTATATATATGATGCTGAAGGAATATACGAGAGAATATAGCCTTACTGGTAAAACTATAACCCTCGGCTGTGCCTCTGTTCAAAATTTATCTCATTCAGGCTATATTCTCCCGTATGTCCCGTTAGTAATAAAATATTAAAATTGGAATGAAAAGATAAATTAGAAGTTCGGATGTAGCAGTTTGTTATGCAGGCAGCATAAAATATCATTACACTTTTGCCGAACTGCCCGTTAATATTGTCGCGAAACATCATCATCATTATCACCATTATCATCATAATCACCATTTTAATTAAATTCAACTTACCGGACACTTTAAGACAATTTAATACAAAAATCAAGCAGACGAAAAATCCCATTTTTTGATGTTTATAACATGATGTTTATTATCTGTTTAAAATTCAGTTGAAAAGATAAATTTAAAGTTGGCAAATGAAAAAAATTTTGATCACATAAATGTATCGTTTTTCAAGTAAAACAAAAAGCGCGAAAAACTAGAACCTTATAGATAAAATCATGTAATTTGTTTTTTTGGAGACACGCATCGTAAAACCTGTCTAATATGAATAAGTGCGAGCTTTCCCAAAACATGTAATTGTATGGTGGCTGTTTTGGAACAATTTTGTGCGTCGTGTTGGCGCTGGCGACAACAGGAAAAAGCACCAAACGGCGCGTTGTCGGACTTTCGTCTTGTCGCCCTGTCGTTAACGATGTACGCCAAACGGCGCGTTGTCGTGCAGCGTGTTGTCGCGATGACACATTGTCGCTCGGTTCAAATCGAAGGATTTGCTTATAAACCAAGCGACATCGCGACAACGCGCCGCCCGAAAGCGCGCAGTATGGCGTGCTTTGCTAGAGCCAGCAGGACGACAATGCGCCGTTTGGTGCTTTGTCGTGTTGTCGCTAGCGACAAGTCGAAAAGGCGATCACGATATAGGTGGCGTTATCGCTATTGACGACGCAACGCGCAATGTACTAAATCGGCCACTATAGTAAATTAGTTAGTGATGTCATATGAGGAATCATGATATGACCCGAGAAGGGCTCGAACACATGATCCCTGGGTCGTGAGGCATACACCTTTACCACTAGGACCCCTCCTCTTTTCACAGATTTTCGTTTTTAGGAAAGACTTTCTATCACTTCCTTCAATGAAAGTTCCTGCGGAATCGCCAAGTCACGGTATTTTTGAAAAAGCACAACTGATATTAGTTTTGGAACAGCCTTTGTAATTCAGCGTTAGTATTGTTTTACACACATCCTCTATTGTATGTATTTCGGATAGATCTATATCTAAACAATAGAAAATTCGTTATGAGGTGTATATTTTGCACGCGCAAACAAATGAAAAGATAGAAAGAAGAAAACAATAAAAGTAATCAGAAATTAACAAGACTCAAACGTGTGGAAGACTACCTCACTCCATACTTATACACACAGAAGTCATTGTGACCTAATTGTGTAGAACCAAATTTTAAAACGCAGTTAAAGATTATATTATCCATAATTCGGTCAGTATCTACGTGAAAAATTGAGGGCAAACACACTTTTGGTGACATTGCCAATATGGTTGACCAAGCGTATGACATATTTTCTGATTAGCGCTATTTTAGTGCCTTAATTTGAGTATCGGATGACGTGACTTAAATTTCTATTTAATTATAGCAGTGACCTAGCTCTCACTGATATTACTAATTGTTTTTTTTTTTTTCAGTATTATATGCGGTGATTAAGTTGAAACAATTTTCTTATACATGTAACGCCCTCATTCCCTTTATAATAGGACAACTATGCTTTGTTTACTTAATGAAGAATAATGCGTAAACTAATAGGTATGGCAGATTGAAGCCTCATAAATAAAACACAATGCAGAAAGTCATGTAATCGCGCAGTAAGCAGAGAGTTTATGTTTGCATTTACATGTTCGAATCATGATTAGATATTATTTTTATCATTTTTTTGTGTGTTTACGGTTTCTATTTCACACATTTTGGACACATGTTTGACCGGTTTTGTTTTGTACTTCTGTTTAAATTATTACAGGTGTAATATTTCGAAATCGTAGTATGCTTTTTTACTGTGAAGTAAAATCTAAAAAAGTTGTTTCATCAACTGGCGTGTATTTTTTATAACTAATAAGATTAAAACGACACAAAAAATTGAAATTTAGGAGAAAAAAAATATATATTCAAAATATCATATAAAAGAAAAACAAAGCTCATAAAACGAAAAAACAACAACGTCGTAACCACAGGGTAAAAAGGAAGGGCTCGAACCTATGAGTGAAAATTACTGAATGGTTTTCCAAATGAGCCGGGATAAGACGCTTTGATCTGACATTATTCTCTACCCTTAACCACCTCCCCTTCCCTCAAGACCAAGTTACAATCAACGAAAATCCAGTTCAAATCTATTTTATACCGGAGCTACGAAAAAATATAAAACGGACATTTTTTCGTCACTGCCCGGAATACACTTATTTTATCATAGAGCGACGATCTTTTGAACGATATAAGGTATTTGTTATGGAGGCATGAGAGTAGAAGAAAATGTCCGTTTTGCTTTTCTTCGTTTAGTAGAATAAGACGGTATATATTTTCGTTGGTGGGTGTCATCGATCGTTTAGTTTTTACATATGCAATGGTATTTCTTACGCAACATTGCTCGTGGAAATTTCAATGTTTGCGTGAATCAGATCTTGTCATATTTTACATAATTACCGGCTGTTTCGGTGTTCGTATAAAACTAAATACTTAACACTGCTTAATATGGATACATATATCTAAACTCCATTGATCGGGACAAGTTGTTTTTTTAAATATATAGATATTTAGCTGAGTTATAACATTTAATGTAAACTTGGGTAGAATCCAAGCACTGGAAGGGCGAAGGAGTTGCTACCCTTGTATAACTAATATAATAGAGGTGTAATGAAAATTGTGTAATATTGTCATATTATTGTTGTTAATTAATACTAAATGTGGAAATTGTGTTTACTTAATATTTTTGGGGTTGTAACTGGGACTAGAGAGAGGGGAAGGGGGAGGCGGTAGGGGATAATATCAGATCAAAGTGTCTTATCACTGTGACTGAGCCAAATATTATATATACATCTATTGATATAGTTGTTGACACGTCCATTAACGGGTGATAATGCAGCTATACCCTGTATTAGACTTTTCCATGTGTCATTAAGTCCAAATAATCATCCCTGGACAGTAGAATGATCGCCATGAAAGAATCTGCAGTATGTAAAGGAAATCACTGTACCCTGTCTTGCGAGCTTATACCATTTAAGTGTTTTTGTAACACGACATTAAGCTCCGACTGTAGAACAAAGACATGAAGCTCAGAATGTTGAATGAAGGCATTAGGCGGAGAATGTATTATTATTATATACCAAACTTCTTAAGCACTTTTTTCATGCACATTGACACGTTCAAAAGTACTGTACAGTATAACCAAATAAATGATTAAATATCTTAAAGAAAAAAAAACAAATTAAAACATCAATATTGCTCAAGTCACAAATTCAAATCAAATGTAGTTAAAAAAAGTTAAAAAGACCCACATAAATAATAAAATACAGGTAAGAACCTAAAAAATAATCAGTCCAAATAAAACCTCTTAAATAAGTGAGTTTTAAGTGCTCTCTTAAACACTGTTAGAGTTTCACAGCTTTTAAGTGTTCTTGGTAGGGCATTCCAGAGTTTAGGGTACACGGTACAACAAGTGCTAAGCAATCATTCTGGGACCTAAGTTGTCCGGGTGGGATATAAATGTCTAGTATGTTTCGTATGTACGTAAGTGCCTGTCCATGAAGCGCCTTAAAAACATATGTAAGGAGTTTGTACTCGACTCTGATGTGCAGAATGTGGATAAATAGTTCAGACTGTAGAACGAAGACGTAAAGCTCAGACTGTAGAACGAAGACATGAAGCACATAATTTAGAACGAAGACATAAAGCCCATAATGTAGACAGAAGACATGAAGCTCAGAATATTAATTGAAGACATTAAGCTCAATTTATAAATCGAAGACATTTAACAAAACATTTGAACGAGGATAAAACGTTCAGACTGTAGAACAAAGGCATAAAGCTCAGACTTAGAACGAAGACACGAAGCTCTGACTGTAAATCAAAGACATGAAGCTCAGAAAGGAAGATCGAAGACATGAAGCTCAGAATGTTGAACACTACATTAAGCTCAGAATGTAAATCGAAGACATTTAGCAAAACATTTGAACGAAGACATGAAGGGCAGAATGTAGAACGAAAACATGAAGTACCGAGTGTTCATCAAAGACATGAAGCTTAGAATGTTAAACGAAGAAATGAAGCCTAGAATGAAGAACGGAGACACGAAACATAAAATGTAGAACGAAAACACAAAGCATTAAATGTGAAATAAAGACATAAAGCAAAAAAAAAATGTAGAACGAAGACATGAAACTCATAAATGAGAACGAATGTAGCATACAAATAAAACAAAAATATAAATGAAGACTTGAAGCAAAGACTGTTGAACGAAGACATGAAGCATGGAGTATAAACGAAGACTTGAAGCATAGACTGTAGAACAAAGACTTGAAGCATGGAGTATAAAAGAAAAGACTTGAAGCAAAGACTGTAGAACAAAGACATGAAGAATGGAGTATAAAAGAAAAGATGTAGAACAGAAACATGAAGCATGGAATACCGGTATAAAAGAAAATACTTGAAGCAAAGACTGTAAAACAAAGACATGAAGCATGGAATTCCGGTATAAAAGAAATGACTTGAAGCAAAGACTGTAGAACAAAGACATGAAGCATGGAATACCGATATAAAAGAAAAGACTTGAAGCAAAGACTGTAGAACAAAGACATGAAGCATGGAATACCGGTATAAAAGAAAAGACTTGAAGCAAAGACTGTAGAACAAAGACATGAAGCATGGAGTATAAAAGAAAAGACTTGAAGCAAAGACTGTAGAACAAAGACATGAAGCATGGAGTATAAAAGAAAAGACTTGAAGCAAAGACTGTAGAACAAAGACATGAAGCATGGAATACCGGTATAAAAGAAAAGACTTGAAGCAAAGACTGTTGAACGAAGACATGAAGCATGGTATACTGGTATAAAAGAAAATACTTGAAGCAGAGACTGTTGAACGAAGACATGACACTTGAAATATAGAGAGGAGACTTGAAGCAAAAACTGGAGAACGAAGACATGAAGCATCAAACACTCCACTTAAAAGCGCAAATTAGTGTACAAAGATATGAAACAAGTTCAATTTCGTGCTGAAGATGAATTTCGGATCAGCTCGTAGATAGAAATTCAAAATCATTCAAATATGAATTTTCATTTCGTGCTGGACTGAATTTCAAGCCAGCTCGAAGATCAAAATACGAATGCCAGTTCGATATTCGAACTAACTGATTACATATTCATAAGATAATCACAACTTTGCGTAACTATTGATTCATTAAAAAAATGGAAAACACGAAAAGAGCATCGCGTGTGGCGTTAACACTCGTCTGTCAAAGCAAACATTTTAAGATAAAAGGGGGCATTATTGCAAAAATGTTTAGAATTATGTCCCTTGTCTAACAACTGCACCTTGTCATGATAAGCATGAATTCCAAGTTTCATATTGATACCTTTTAAGCTTGATGCGTCCAGATGAACCAAAATATCTGAAGAAAATCAAACTTGAGAAAAACGCATTATCCAAGTAAATATTTTCACTTTACGTGCAATAAGTGAATGATATTGCATTATTTACCGTCATATTGTTACTATACGTGAATAAGATCAAGCTCAGTCTGGTCTACTTGAAGGTCTGGTATATGAAAACAATTTAGCAAGAAATTAAAAAGTTATGATCAAGGTTAAAGTTTGCGGACGGCAACGGGAACGGGAAGTATTATGACTAAGAGTATATTGTCCAACAATATTGACCTGGCACTTCATTAATTTTCGGAAAGGTCATATGAATAAACATTGACTATTACCTATCGAATATATCGATATTTTTGCTAACTTCACTCGTCAGTAAAGTTTGGTGTATTGGTATAGATGTCGAACTACCGATCTGAAGGTCTCTGTTTCGATACCTAACCAACACCACATTATGATTTTTTTTAAATTTAATTACAAGAATTAATTTGAAATCGTTTTATTACACCTGGTTTTAGAATACCTTTTAAATGGTGTTTTTATGCACAATTATGTCTTTTATTTTTGTCTTTTATTTCATTACATTATCTTTCAACGGTTCTTTTAGTGACATTATGCAATCGTATATGCTTAAATGGCAGTTATTAAAAATTCTACATAGATAGTACACACAATAAAAAAAGTTTTCAGTAGTTTAAAGAAAATGACAATTTCAAAATTAAAATAAAAAAATAAATCGCTGAAATAGGATTCGAACCTACCAGTCTACGTCAACAAGTGAAAACGCTTTACCAACTGCGCTAAGAAGGAATTTTCATTTTCACCATTTTAATAATTGGATATTTACATTCATATCGATTTACAAGTAAATCGTAACGTTTACGGAATATACCGACTACAGGGTCAAATGCAAGAGTGTCAGGTCAATGTTGTTGGACAATATCTATGATGACCCCCCCCCCCTTTTAGGAGGATGAACAATACAGTATAAATAACGTGGTCTTCCGTTCAACCATACAAAACTTGTTTGAATTTCGTTTTGCAAAAACAGTTTCGAAAGTCTGGTCCAGCACGAAATTCAACTAAATTTCATTTTGATCTTCGAACTGACTCTTGTGAATATTGATCTTCGAATTCATGTAAACTAAGAAGTTCGATCTTCTAGCTAGCTCGAATTCAACTCCATACGAAATTCAGTTTTAAATGATTGTTAGTTCCAATCTTCAGGCTACCTCGTTATTCAACTCTAGCTCGAAATTCAAGGTTAACTCGATAGTGATGATTATCGATCTTATAAAATTATATTCGCACATATCTTTTTCATTTAATTGCAAATTTACTGTATGTATTCATAATTGCAAAAGTGTATCGATTTTGACTGTATTATACAGTTGTTTCATGTCTTGTAATGTATATATCACATTTGTATACTTGTTTTGTCTGTAGTTATTTAAAAACTGGTTATGTAATTGTCGTTCAAATCTTCATGTATTATGGAGGATAATAAATAAATAAGCTGTTAATTCGGAATATTCTAAATTTCGATCTTCGAGCTCTCTCTCTCACACACTCTCTCTCTCTCTCACTCTCTTCTTCTCTCTCTAGCTCATCACTGCTAATAAAAGGAGTCAACTTTTTACGCTGGTAAATTTTCAAATTAATTTATTAAAGTATATATATACTTACCTGTAAAACATACCTTGCTAAAAATACATACTTCGGAAACCCATGATGTCATGCCAGCAGTAGAAATAGTCAACTATGACTGGTTTTCGGTTCATGTACTTGATTTTTATGAACAATAGTTGACCTAATATCGTGAACAAGTTCATTGTTTTTTTTTTCTTTCTTTTTTTTTTTTTTTTTTTTTTTTTTTTTTGAAAGGTAATATGTATATATTTTCAGTCAATTGATTTTATTTGTCTGATAGTGTTGATCCGTAAACAAGTCATAAGATTTCATTATTATAATATTATGTGAACACAGTGATGTTTGCTGTTTGCTTGATTTTTCTTTCGTCTATTTTGTCAGTTTCAGGTTAGTTAAATGTTTTTTATATTGTTTTTTTTTTTTTTTTTTTTTTTTTTTTTTTTAATTTATGTTTAATCCTTTCTTTTTCTTCTTTTTTTATCAACCTTACCATACTGTTTTGTTTTTTTTAAATTAACGACGATGCTTTTATTCTTGTCTTTTAAAAAAAAATTCATTTGTTACTGTATTTTTCATGAGATAGCATTTTGGTTCTCATTCATTCATTCATTCATTCATTCATTCATTCATTCATTCATTCATTCATTCATTCATTCATTCATTCATTCATTCATCATTCATTCATTCATTCATTCATATTTCATTCATTCATTCATTCATTCATTCATTCATTCATTCATTCATTCATTCATTCATTTATTCATTTATATATTTTACTTATTTGATTCAGTGGCCGGAAGTTAAGGACGCTGAAATACAAATTGAATCACAGTGGATAACGCATCAACTCCCTGTGCTTGCAAAAAAACTCAATACCAAATTCTCGAAATATACTACTCAACTTTTTCTAAGCACAATATTGAGTGTGAAATTTTTTTGGGATAATTTTATAAACGCCGGACGAATGGTTTTAAATGTTGATTTACTGATTCATCAATTCAGCTGAGAGGACGAAGATATTAACCCTATACTTATGTTAATTGTTTTTTTTTGTTGTTGTTTTGTTTTGTTTTTTGTTTACATTTATAGACCTAGTACCGAGTGTGCCATGTGTCTTTCAATGACAGTTTGGCAGCACCTTTTCATACTTCCTTTTAGGTTTCTTGTCGTTCTAACTGGTATGGTTGCCAATTCTTGGACCCCCCTGCTGCACCATCTCTACAGCCCTCCATAACTCTGCTTCTCATGCCACCCAATGTTAGCATTCGCCATATCGAAGTGATAGATGTAAGAAATGTAAGTCACTCAATAAGCTGGTAACAAAAGACATGTGATTGTACACCCTATAAAAATATGAAAATATTGGGATGCATGCTTTCCATGCTACCTAGACGAGTTTTAACGGATTCATTTGCAGGGGACTATCTCAAAACATTGCTGAATCAGAATTTTCAAAATTGGAAAGAAATCTGTTTTATACTTGTGATAATATAAAAATTAACTTATGGTGCTTAGCAAAAAGTTGAGTAGTATATGATACAGAATGAATAATTGTTGTTTTTACAAATCCATTATAAACAAACATTTCTGCTACAGATGCCAGTTCCATCGACAACAATCCTGGAACTGTCAGTATACATGAAAACTATGATGGAACACACAACATGTGGAGCATCTCGGCCACGTGCTATGTACGATACACTACATCATACCAGTGTAATACGAAGCGATACACAAACTGTGGCGTATTCGGGTGGGGATGGCGTGCGTGTACTTACTACGTGACAAAAACGTGTTATCAACATTCCTACGCCAATGTCGCTTGCAACCAGTTTTACATCAATTCCGACCCGTCAGGAAACTTTCAAATGAGCGGTAATAATTTTTTAGTGTATAGTAATGTCAAACGGAAATGCGAATCCCCCCCTGTGATTTAAGGTTAACTGCAGTAGATAAAAGACTTCAATATGATTCTGGTTTAGGTCACGATGCAAATTTAATATTTTGTTTCTTTAACTATGCATTATTCGATCCTTTATAAATGTGCAAGCTATGTTGGTTAGTTTAAGTTTTGAATTTCTATATGTTGTTGTACTATTTTTGCTTTAACCCCCGATTTAAGGATTTATGCAATGTTGTCCTCAGAAACAAACCAGAACAAGATTTGAATACCTGTAATTGAATTCCGCTTGAAGTGAAAACCTTTAATTGAAATTCTTTAATTGCATCTACAAGATTCTGAAAAGGCATTGGTTTCAAGAACGAAATTACTTTACCATTTTCTTTTTCTTTGACTGTTTTGTATCATTTTTATATGTAAATCCGTCATAGCAGGAAAATGAGTCATATGGTGTTGTGGCTTACATGACAGAAGAAAAAAAACACACAGACATTTGGCTGACATGAAAGGGTAACAATAAATTCTAATGATCGTTCATTGGGCTCAACTAGATCCAGATTACTCAAAAATGATATACAAACAAAGATCAATCGTGTTATATAAAGATATTTGAGGCATACCAGTATGTTTTTAGAATTAATCAAAGCATAGGGGCAAACTTTTTTATTTACACAGGTTCCACCGTTCAGAAGAAGACATGTACATCACTTTACTGTGGTCCAACGTGTAACGCTGACGGATGTCTTAACAGTGGTGAATCTCATACTGTTGGTGTTACTGCTTATAGAACTGGATACGAAACAAATGGTGCCATTTCTGGATCGTTCACTGTCAGCGTATATGCAGCCAATCCGCCAACATTTTACTACAGTTGTAAGTTTTGTTAAGTAACGCCTTATTGAATTGCTACTGTGGAACATTTTTTTTAGAAAATGAATGGACTTTGTAACATGAGCACCATTTCTAGGTCAGTAGGTCAAATTATGGAGAATATCTTTAGCCTTTTTCAGTATTTGTATGTAGCAGTTTGCTTTCATTTATTTCTTTAGTGATAAGAAATGTCTGATTCTACAAAAGCATTTTATAAGCTGTTGTTATTGTTGTGTTTTTATAATCTTTTAAGCTGGGAACTCAATAAGTGTATCCCACGACACGGCTGGTATAGGAACCGTCATCAACACATTAGTTCCGTCCTTTATTGATAACGGTTACGATTATGATTACATACGGTATCGTCAGAACAGCGGGCCGGGGAATTCATATATACACGGGACATCCAATCTCTTCTATTTGGACACATGTAGGCATAATTTGATGTTAGCAATCAATAGAAAAGCGACATTAGTGTTATTACTTCATAAATTTCATTTTATATGGTGTTGTTTAGATAGTTAAAATGACAAATTTAAATTAACCTTATTTATACTGACGACACTATTTTTTATGATAAATCAAAACATACAAAAATGTACAAGTGTCATGAAATCATTTTCTTTGTTTTTCAGCTAACGGACAGGTCAAAGTTGGGAAAGATTTGACTCTAGAATTTTCTTATTATTTCAATATGAACTTATGCGTTTATGACAGAAGGCATAGGGAAGTTTGTCATGATCTCAACATTACCTTGTGTAAGTGTTTAGCACGGGACAATCCCATTAAGAAACAAAATGGCATACATTTGTATACAAACGTATTACCTAGTCTGTACATACGGTGCTGCAATAGGCTTAGACATAAAATTCACGGTATATACGTAATTAGTGTTGGTTTCACACTGGCTCTAAAGAATTGTTTAAAGTTGCGTGCAGCTAAAATAAACAGAAAAAAGACAAAGCAATACCAAATGAAAGATCGGTCAAGTTTAACATAACATGGTGACCTTTTGGGCGTCTTTGAAAGCTTCGTTCACATGTGTTCGAGCGAGGTCAAATCGTTCACATGTGTTCAACCGAGGTCAGATCGATCACATGTGTACAACCGAGGTCATACCATTCACATGTGTTCGACCGAGGTCAGATCGACCAAATGTGTACAACCGAGGTCAAATCGTTCACATGTGTTCGACCGAGGTCAGATCGATCACATGTGTACAACCGAGGTCATACCGTTCTCATGTGTTCGACTGAGGTCATATCGTTCACATGTGTTCAACCAAGGTAATATCGTTCACGTATGTTCGACTGAGGTCAGATCGTACGAATGACAGATACAAAATAGAATATTTGCGTTAATCAGGCAAAATAAGGTTTCTTAAACATATATGTGCAAATTTTATTTAAATGATTTAAACAAAACAATATTTTCATAGATTTGGTATACCGTCACACTGTAACACCATTCACGTTTGTGTCATTTACCCGTCGGTGTTATTGGACTTTATTGCAGGTGTACTCGACTCCGTTTTTAGAAACAAACACACAAATTGGCTCATTATAATAAATGTACATGAATAAACTACATTCTAAAAGTGTCAGTATTATACATATTGTTTTGTTGGGTTTTTTACATAATAAGGTGACAATATAATTTTCGTGCTTGTGGGCGTATTTCATCAATTTCTTTTTTCATTCAGGGGCGTGTTTTCAGACGCCAACGTGTTATGACCAATCAGATAATAATATTATTGATACATATGGAACACGCACTGGTCACAGTGGAAGCAGTGACACGATTTTCAACATGAACTATCCACAACCAACGGAACATTTCCCAGCATTCAGTTCTGTATGGCATGACCTCACGTGGACTTTTGATTTGAACGAATTCCCAGAGGCAGCCATTAATTCTGATACAGGTATATGAATAGGCCGACACCATTGTCACATGGTCACGTTTATCTTCAATTTGCTTGTTACATGTTGAAACTAGCATCTTCAGAAATGAAATGAAATGAAAAGCAGCAAAATATACAGTTTGTCCGAAATTTAGAAATTTAGGCCTTCTCATTGGACGAAAACTAGGTATCACTAGGTATCACTTAAATGTTTTGGAGGCGATCTAATAGCCGTGTTATGTCATCGTCCATTATTTCGGCATCTAAGAACAACTCTACATTCATACACATATTAAAGTAGTTTGATAGTTTTCAAGTCAATCAGAAGGAAAATAACATTTAGGATGAAAAAATAATGTAAATGTGTACCAATTCGACTTTTTCGAGCTATTGCTACAGTCAGGTTGTCATTCCCGTTGCCGTCCAGAAACTTTAATGTTGGCCATTATTTTTTTCAATTTCTTAACTGTATTGTCCTCATACTCGGACATAACAGCTATTTGGACAGGACCTTCAATTAAGACCAGACTAAATTTGACCTTGACCCATAAATGGCATTGACCATTTGCTATATTTTGCTATTATTCCCTGCGGTCTGGAGACCGCAGGGTATTGGTACGCGTTTAACTTTTGAGGCATGGAGGAGCACGTGACCCGTTTTCGGTACATGGAGGAGCATGTGATCTGTAAACCGTACATGATTGGTTAATTGACCTTTTCGAAATCCTAGCTAAATACCGTTTGCCGGTACGTTACGGATTTACCTGTAGGGAATTAGTCCGAATTACCCCTAATTAAGAACAAAAACTATTACGTGATTTTTCTAATTTTCTATAATTATTTTACCGTTTAAGGTGGAAAACTTGAATGATGTGTTTGAAAATTATCAATGTTTCTTTAATATCTATCTCAAATTTTACAAACAATAAATTGTTTATACTGAAAATCTACAAAGTTAAAATATTCGTAATGGCATCTGCCATAATAAATAGAGATATTTTCTGCGTAAACTTGTGTGTTAACTTTATTTATTTTTTTGCTCGGAATTATTCATAAAATGGTAGGCCTATTTAATAATTTTCTTAAAAAGAAATAATTGTTTTATGTTCGACCCTCTCCGGTCTTCAACGGTCATCAGTTTCCAAAGACCTAGCTTCTTCTATATTGATCGTTTATTCAATTGTCAACTATATTCTTGATACGTACGTTTATTTATCCCCCCCCCCCCCCAAAAAAAAATGTTGAAAATAGTTAAATGAAATATCTTTATATCATTAAAATGTTCACCGCAGGAAACCATTTTACTTGTTTTGTTATTTATAAATAGATTGCCGTAATACATGTACACAACAATCCTTTGGACAAGACCTTCAAGTATACCAATCTAATTATGACCGTCTCTCATGAATGGCCATAACCTTTGAGGTCAAATTAATATATTTTGCTTGATTTTTGTAATAATTGGCTATAACTTTGATAGTTATGCATGGACTGTCTTCATGCTTCTTTAAGGATAATGTCTAAAAATATATAACTCAATTTGACATTGACCTATAAATAGCATTGTCCTTGAAGGTAAAACTATTGTAAATTCACAGTTTTTTGCTGTAATTGGCTAAAACTTTGTAATTAATATATGCATTGTCTTCATGCTTGTGGACAACAATCATTGGGACAAGAGATTAAAGTAAATAAAAATTTAAGTTGACATTGACCTTAATTTGACCTTGACACTTAATGTCAAATTAGTGAATTTAGCTACAGTTGGTCATTACTTTGTAATTTATTTATGGATTTGATTTATACTTGGACAAAAGAGCACATACGATAAAACAGACATGTTGAATTATTCTAATATGGCCTGACCTTTGATGGATCTTGACGGCCAAGGTCAAATTATTGAATTTTTCTTTAATTTCCATATCTTTGTTATTTATTTTTGGATTTGATTCATACTTGGACAAAAGAACATAGATTAGAAAACCGAAATATTGAATTATTCTGATATGACCTTAATCTTTATTTGACCATGACCGTCAAGATCAAATTATTGAAATTTGCTTAAAATGTCATAACTTTATTATTTACTTACAGTTTTGATTCACACCTCGACAAAAGGACGAAGCCGATATGTTAAATTGGTGTGAAATGACCTTGTCTGTGCATGAAGGTCAAATTATTGAAATTCCTTTGAATTGACATAACTTTGTTATTTGTACGGATTTAATTCATGTGTGGACTAAAGAACACATATCACAAAACCGATATGTTGAATTATTCTGATGTGACATTTACATTTAATTGACCAGGGCCGCCAAGGTTCATTTTGCCTCCAATTCAGCAGCCTAGGTCTGACGTAGTAAGCTAGAAACAGATATGGTCAGTATGTAGATTCAGTCTAATAGTTTTATGACTTTTATTATAAAAAGACTAGTTTTTTTTTTGTAAAATTACTTTGTAAGATTGAAGGCTCAAAGTTTTATGGAGTGTTTGAATGTAATACATTTAGGTAGAGTCATCCATCAGTACTTAAATACTTTGATTTATCAGTTGTGAAAATATGCTTATAGTCATAATTCTTTTTTTCTCAGGAGAAATATACATCACTCGTAATATCAGCATTTGGCCGTCATGGCCGACACAAGATTACAACCAGGTGGTACGGGTGGCCAACTCACAGTCCTGTTACACAACAACGTGTAACTTTAAAGTTCGAATCCACTACACTAATTGGGTAAGTTTGTAAAATTGTAAGCAAATATAGAAACTGAATGTAATATGGCGTCATAAATGAAATCATTTTTTTCATAACTTTAATCTTAGCCAACTGATACCGGACGTCTGCCTTAAACCTATTATCTTAACGAGGATTATGATTGGGAAATAAAGACATAAAGATATCATATATTATTGAATATCTTAATGGCGTCATAAATGACGTCATCCTTTTTCTCTTTTCTCAGCCAATAGATATCCGCAGTTTGCCCACAACCTATTACCTTCACGAGGATTATGATTGGGAGAGGCGCATTCATTCATTAATAACATATGATTATAATTATTACTGGGAAGACAATGTCACGTGCCAAATAATCAGCTGGTCCCCTAGTGAGGCTAATATGTTTGAGCTTAGACATGACGGGAACCATTCCTATAATTGTAAGTTTTTTTATATATTTTTTTCTTTTATTTAAAGTGCTATGTTGATAAAAAAATATTATTTTACATTTGAAATCCATTTATTTATGTCACTTTAAAATGATGTACCTTATTTACTCAAAACATAATTGGTGAATTGATAAGCAATTGATAAAGGTTGTTAAAGATTAATAATTCGTGTTTGATGAGAATTACGAATCAAGATATAAAAAAATACCCATCAAATTTCTTTATTAACGGTAAAGTGGAACTAAAGGGCATCATAAACGTCACCTTTCGGCAGCTAAACACGACATCATGTTAATTTGACTTCAAAGAGAAAAAATAATTTGATGCGTTACCTACAGTGGGACAGAGGTGATATTTGTACGTTTTTATTTATCTGGGTTACTGCGATAGGGGAACGAGATAATTTAGTTGTGCGCACGAGATACTATGTCGTGGCCACGAGTTACTAAGTCGTGCGCACGAGATAATGAAGTGGTGCGTATGAGACACTATATCTATTATCACGTTCCCACGACCAAGCAACTCGTGGCCACGACATATTATCTCGTGCGCATAAGATAATTATCTCGTCCCCACGACTAAGTTACTCGTGTCCGCGACATAGTATCTCGTGCACACCACATAATTATCTTCTTCCCAAGACTTATGAGTCTCTCGTGCGCACCATTTAATTATCTCGTTCCCACGATTTAGTAATTTGTGGCCACGACATTGTATCTCGTGCGCACCACTTAATTATCTCGCTCGCACGACTTAGTAACTCGTGGCCACCATATAGTATCTCGTGCGCACGAGATAAATAAAAGCACACATTTGTCATCTCTGTGCCACTGTAATTATTTCTTTTTGTGATTGATGTCAGATTTTCAATTATATTCAGATATCTTCATGAAATTGTATTTATGTAGTTCTCATTTCGCTGTACATGAAAACTTCAGCATACAGCCTTTATAAGCTGAGATGTCAGACACCAGGATGTGGTTACAAATACCAACAACCCCGGGCTTATTACTGTGATACTGATATCGGTTGTTTAACTCACAACCGGACTCAACAATATACAGTGACAATACAGTGTTGGGACGGGTACAACTCAACCGACGTTGAGGTCTTTACGTTTCGTGTTGTTAAAAATGCAGTGCCTGCCTATAGGCATTTACCGAGTAAGAGTGATAACCTTGTTAAAACGTTCTCTTCATTTTCCTTTAACACAAAACTTCTGTTTTAATTTAATTTATGTGTAAATGTTGTGTGTTGTATGTATATGCTGTGTTGCAGCTATTACTGACCACTTATTTGACTTATATAATATGTTTACTGGTTAAAAGCGAACCGTTGTTTATGAAGATTTTATCAAAGGCAGAATTTTAATATTCTTCCAGCAAACTCCTTTTTGTCATTTTTTTTCAACAGGTTTTTTCTGACAAGAATTTCTTCAAGAATACGTTTTTTTTTGTCTAAATTTTCTACCAGAACATGTTTTTATTATGTCCTTTTTTTAGCTCACCTGAGCCAGCTCAGGGTGAGCTTTTAGGATCGTTGAATGTCCGTGGTCCGTCGTCTGTTGTCCGCCGTCCGTCCACACTTGTTCGTTAACACTCTAGCGGTCACATTTTTGCCTCAATCATTATCAAACTTTGTCAGGATGCTTGTCTAGGTAATAGCTTACATGAGTTCGAACATGGGTCATCTAGGATGAAAAACTATGTCACATGAGCTAAAAATAGAAAAACCTTGTTAACACTCTAGCGATCCCATTTTTAACTCAATCATCATCAAACTTTGTCAGGATGCTTGTCTAGGTAATAGCTTAAATGAGTTCGAACATGGATCCTCTAGGATGCAAAAACTAGGTCACATGAGCTAAAAATAGAAAAACCTTGTTAACACTCTAGTGGTCACATTTTTAAATCAATCATCATCAAAATTGGTCAGGATGCTTGTCTATGTAATTGCTTTGATGAGTTCGAACATGAATCATATCGGATGAAAAACTAGGTCACAGGAGCTAAAAATAGAAAAACCTTGTAGACACTAGTGGTTACATTTGTGACTCAATTATCAAACTTGATCAGGATGCTTGTCTAGGTAATTGCTCGGATGAGTTCGAACATGGGTCATCGCGGATGAAAAACTAGTTCACTGGAGCTAAAACTAGAAAAACCTTGTTACCACTCTAGTGGCTACTGTTTTGATCCAAATACCCTGGAAATAGGTCTGAAAGATTTTTTTTTTTTTTATGATTTCTAGGTCAAGATCGAATATGGGTCATTTGGGTTCAAAAACTAGGTCACGCTGCTCAAATATGGATAATCCTTGTTAACACTCTAGTGGTCACATTTTTGACACACCTGTCATTAAGTTGGTCAAAATGCTTGTCTAGGTAATTGTTTGGATGAATTCGATGGGTCAGGTGAGCGATCTAGGGTCATCATGGCCCTCTTGTTTTCTTTCTGAACGTCAACATTTCTTTCAGAACACGTTCTTTATTATCTTTAATTTTTCAGCCCACATTGATCTTAATCGACAGACAGTGTCATATCTAGACAACATTTTCGAGATAATGTACTCGGACGCTGAAAACGAAAACTTGATTTATGAATATACATACCAAGACGTTGATACCAATGTTGATCCGAACTACTTTCTGGGAACAACTTGGGGAAACTATTACAGTTAAGTAGATTTGTAAAATGAGTAACAAGAATCGGTAAAACCTATATACCGTACATCCATGTCTATACATACATGTATTATAATTTTATTTTACAATATTGATTTCTATTGGACAGCTGTAAAACATATATAGGACGTTTACGTTATCGTTTATTTATCATTCAATTGTAAAATGCGAGAATATAGTTGGTGACACCATATTGCATGGTCGAGGCGCCAGGCGATTGTAATATGATTTCTTGAGCTGTGTACGAGGTCATATATATTTCCTTACATGTTAAATGTTTGATAATCTGTTTATTTCTTTCAAAACTATATATCGAGGAAACGCAAAATGAGACCTTATGTTATAATGGTTTGAGAAGTATGATGCTCTTAAAAATTATGCGGAAAATTTTGTTGTTAAAGGGTTTATCAAAAAGGTCAGAAGTACTATATTGCCCAACGCAAGATAACTATATTGGATGCTACAGCGTCCTATATGGAAATGTATTTATGGTTACGTGGTACAACTGATAAAAAACAGCGATTTGATATAGAATAATGGATAATATTCTATCGCAACGCGACTTTGTGTATTTTGTTTATTTGTTTCTAGATCAACTAGGCAACATTACCATGACAACATATTTATGGGATAAGGAAGTCAACAAAACTTACAGGATTCACGTTTGTGGTCATGAGAGGAGGAACGAGATCTGTGAAGATCTCACGATCGACGTAGAAGGTGTCATATTTTACAAGTCACTTAATTTATACTCACAAAAAAAAACACATTTTTTCAAACATAATTCACATTGCGTCGTCATTTAAAACTGTGAAATGTCTGCATATTCAACGAAAAATGTATACGTTAAGGCATTCTAAGTTAAATCATTTTCTAAAACAATACTAAAAGATGAGCTTATGCATTTAGATCTTGGTGCTGTGAACACCTAAAAAGAGACACAAGCACGTGACCGGATGTTCCAGCACTTGATCAGATGTCTCGAACATTAATATGATAGTAAAGTATTTTCATATGTAATTTCTTTCAGAATATTGCAGTGCCACGCCTCAGTGTAACGATGGCACATTTTCAACGAATACCGAGGCTAGTGTAGGCGACGAAATGTTTGACATATCATCTCTCGTGTATGGCGGTACCTTTAGTGGTCTCAGCTATTCTATAAAATCAGATCCCTCTTCATTATTCACAGTTGATTCTTCAACAGGTATTCTCCTTCCGATTTTAGTTTTATCAAAATCATAACTTGAATTCATTGGCAGCAAAAATGTTTGGACGCTTAATCTAAACGAAGGTGCTTGTTCATACAAAGATTTTTTGTCAAAAGTAAAGGTAGTTGTGGTATTTATTGCTTCAGAATATGTGTTACACATTGTAGCTTGTAATATTACTCAAATGCATTTTTCAGGACAAATTTTACACTGCACAAGGGAGTGACTTAGGATAAATGTTACACTAGGGAGTATTCCTTGATATATTAAACACATGGGAGTGTCTTAGGAGTTAGGATATATGTAATATAAAGGAGTGTTTAGATTACTGTTATGCATAAGTGTATCTAGGATAAATGTTGCATTAAGGAGTTTTCAGAATAAGTTTTACACATAGGAATATTTAAGGCTACACTGAAACACAAAGGAGTTTTTCAGAATGATAGTTTAGCATAAGAGTTTTCTAAGGATGATTCTTATTCTATATTGTTTTTCTGACTAAAGTTGAGATCTTAATTCTTATGTTTACAGGTCCTTAAGGCAAAGCGTTATTTAAAGGCTGATTTTATGAATCAGTTTGTTTTAATGGAAAGGTACATTTTCACAATAAGTATTTTGCACATTTTTTAATGGTAATTATCATAAAAACACGGATCTTTTTATGTTATGGTACTTTTAGGATAACTGTTATGGAAATGTTTTGGAAATTTATTTTGCAAAGATTTTTTTTCAGAATAACTGTTAAGCGTGATTTGATAAAGAGACATCTGTGATAAAGGTGTTCACCATATTTTCATTTTACCGTTTTATTATTTAGGATCAGTTACCCTGGCGGAACAGTTTGAGGAGGTATTTGACTCGGCTACATATTCAATAGTTGCTTACGTTTTCAATGACGGATCTTGTAATTATGCTCAGTGTCAACTAACTGTTGTAGTTAGCGCTGTTAATTATGTAAGTTGCATTCATATCCGTGTGTTGGGTCGTTGTATTGTTGGTTCAAAAATGTCCCGCATATTTTCGTATATCTGTTAACTTATATTTATATATATCAAATCACATTTTGCATAATTACACTTACCACTTTAAGTCATGCCAAATTTATGTTTTTCGCGTGACATAACATGAAAGCCTTTATGTCTGAGAATGGTAAAAGAATATAGCCTATAGAATAAACATTTGTAAACAATCTCTAATTTAGGGTTTCAGTATTTTAATAATGACTACACCTTTACCGAGTAGATTATAAGGAAAGTATATCCAAGTGACTCATTTCAAGCAAAGAGATGGTTTAATTCTATAGCTTGTATACGAAGGTTCTAATCGAATACATTATGCATTAAATATGAAAGACCCTGACTTCATAAATGCAGAAACGTTCAAGGTGATTACACTGTGTGGTCGATTTGAGAGACCATTGTGTATACGATGACTTATATTGATCAAGTTGTTGAATACTGATCAAATGTATTCTTTCGTTATTGCTTTTTTGCCCTATGCAGTATGCACATGCGCGAAATCCTACAACCGTTTATTAATTCTGTACATACGGTGCGAATGAACGTTAAAGGAATTCCAATATTAATCATAACGAAAGTGATCTGCACCGTCCGGGAATCGAACCCGGGTCGCCCGATTCACAAACCAAAGTTCTACCTATTTACCTAACCGTGTGGTGTCAAAAAGTGTACAGAATTAAAGCTTTATGGAAAGTTACCAAGTTCTGTGTTGTTAAAACAATACTTATATTAATGATTTATAATAAAAAACATATTGTTCTTATAGGCGGTTGAGATAACAAATTTGCCAGCGACTGTTGCTATATCCGAGGATACTACAACGTCAGGAACTTTGTTTACAGTGTCAACATCTGATGCTAATTCTGCTGACACGTACACGTGTGAAATTGTCAACACTAACTCGGTTGAACCATTTTATCTTGATAGAATTCCACCAATATCTGGAAGTATGAGTGTTTCTTTCTAGTATAAAATACAAGAAATACTCCCTCCTTCAATGTCAAATTTAAATATGTTTATGCCGCAAACTTGGATGAAGTGCTTTTGTGACCATCAAAGTTTTTTGTCTTTTATTATCTTTCATGTTTATATTGTAAGAGTAAGACTCTCAAATAATTTATCAAATAGACAAGGTATTTACTACAAACTACCTACGTACATAGAGATGGAAAAATGAAGATGTTGGGGGAGGGGGGGGTCCGAAGCAATATATCCTGTCATGATAGTTTGTGTTGTCAAACCACCAAAGGAAATTATCAACCCATTTCTTTCTTGTAGGTATTTTTGGAAGTATTATTTAACAAAATTAAAGCAATAAGTATAGGCAAACAATTCATGCGTGTTTTGGTCAGATTGTTGTCTTGTTTGAGAAATATTGATTTTTACAATTGCATGAGATATGCTTTCACCTTGGAAAGGAATGATACAATGGTTGGTCACATACTTCACTAATTTCAAGTGAAATATATCATAAATATTTGTCTCACTTTATATTTCTCACACTGCTTTATTTTCAACAAAAGGTGTATGTGATAATTTTTTACACTTCTGGCACACTTTTTAAGTATTCAAGTTTTTGTTGGAGTGACTTTACAGTCGACATATTTAGGGGCCTCAATGGTCGCGTAGTTGATGTCACTGACTTCGAACCACCTGCTCCTCGCCTCTTTGGGTTCGAATTTATTTCATATGTTGAGATCCAGTAAGCTTACGGAGGATTATTGCTTCTTTTCCCGCAGATAGGCACCTGGGATCTTCCTCCATCAATGAAGTTGAAACGTGCAATTTGGACATTAATTTAACTGTGTCGATATGCGTATCTCCTACCCAAACCCCAGCATGCCCCAAACATACACACTGACGACTATGTTACGTTATCATTTCCAGAAATCTAACATTGTATTTATATCACAGTGTATGCAGTACTGAACAGAGAGAACGGAGGGTTGTCGTCTGCTACAACAACTTATTCCGTGTCAATCGAGTGTACGGACAGTCATAGCGGAAGTGATACAGACATCCTAACAATTACTGTAACACTGAACGAAGCTCCAACTTTCACAAGTTTTTCAAGTATGCTCACTGGTTACCTCTTAGAAATAAATAAAGGATATTGAATGAGTGTAAGTTTTATACTGAATTTATTGAACCAGTTGAATAAAATTATATTATGCGAGCCTCTAATTTATTCAACGAGTTGAATCAATGCAGCAATGAACTTACACGAATTAAATATTCTACTTACCATATACCAAAAATGAAGGCCGTTTAATGTGAAAAAAAGAACCATTTTTCATTGATTTTTTTAATATAACTCTAACATTTAGCGTTCTTATCACTATGTTTGTATGAAACGTCAAAATATATGCACGGCCGTGCAATACCGTATTTACGGAGCCGCAGAAACGGCACGGGTATGTGATAAATAAGATTTAATATCATATTATTCTTTTTCAAGCATTTCGAACTTTTTCATAAAAGAATAGTATAACATTTTTTGCTATTTTACTTGTTTAACTTTAGGATGGATTTCACGGTCATGTATTTTGGTAAAAGGCAGTTTCAATGAGCTGTCTTTGTTTTGGCTCCAAAAAATCAGAAATGTTTCTCTATTGTGCCGAAGTGACAACTTCTTGTGCCGTTTATAATTGCATATTAGATCACTTAACAATTGTAGCAATAATTAAGAATGTTCTTTGGTACGTCTCACCTGTGTTGCTTATAATCCTTTTATACGTTATGACGGTTGTCCATTGTCGAGTGATGTAGGTCTCTGACTTGGAACCATCTCATCGCTGTCTCTTCGAATAATCTCATCAGAGAATTTTGATTCTTTCATGTTGGAAGGTTATCTAGCTAGCTTACGAAAAGTCGTTAGTTCTACTCCGATGCCAGTTTGTGTCTGAAATAATGCACAGAAGGGAAGTTTAGGTGAAGCTCGCCTTTAATAGTGTCGGTGTGACTTCAAATTCATTCAGTAATATCTTTTATTTGAGGAAACAGTCCAGTCTTAAAACAGAATATATCCGTTTACATTATCTGAAATATGTGATGGTACAGTAAATTGGGTTTTTTCTCGGCCAGGTAAGCTGGGTTTTATTATTTGTTTGGGTCGTCAGACCAAACAAATAATGCTAGCAAAATTTCAGACTCTAATGCTGTTAATTGCAAATGCCGAAAGTAGTCCGCTTTTTTGAAGCGGTTACTTCCCTTTATAAAAGTTTATATGTAACACTTAGGCCCAAAAATTTAGGGGAGATCACTGCGTAAATATGGTCACAGGCGGATTAATTTTCAAGCAAAAAAGATCCCGAATGGTCGATGATTTCTAATATTGTTTAATTATTTATAGATATACATGCTTATAGTAAGCGCCATGATTATTTACACGAGTGTTAAACAACAGTTAGCGTCGTTACAAACTCTTACTTAGAATAATATGGTTTTCTTCAGCAAATTAACATATACACTCATCGTGGATGAGGGGTTTGCGCGCTCGCTTAGGTAGCGAGAGTTCGAATCCCAGTTAAGGCAACTCATTTTTTTTCAATTTGTTTAAGTCAAATAAACATTGGATTGAATATCATTGTTGCAATTAGTCTTATAGCCAATCTACTTCAATTAAAACGCTGGAAAGCATTGGTGGCACTATACAATATAATCTCACAACCTTCACCTTTCTGACATTCTGAGACCCAAACAAATTTAGCGCCTTCTGTGCTTTGATTACAGTTGTCTACACCATGTTAGTATGACGTAGTCTCAAAGACAACTTGATTTCAAAGATCCATGTTTTACCAATATATTACTCTTTGAACAGCCGCGACACCAAACAGCTTTAATGCAGATCCCATGAATTATAAAGTTGGTGACACACTACATACAGTGGCCGCTACAGACAATGAAGGAGATGACCTCACCTTCACATGTACTATAGCCAACTCGCAAGTACCTTATGAATGTGAAACAGGTAATCATTGCCGAAAATAAATTTTATGTTTTGTTTGTTGTTTGTTAGTTTTTACACCGATTTTAACATACTTTTTGGTGATATATCGGCGGTTGGTCCGCCGAACCCGCCTTCTTAGACACTAGTAACTAATCAGTAACTACCATAATCTTTGCAGGTCCAAATGATTTCTAAATATCAGCTGTAAGACACAATTGCTCATTAAACTAAGTACATGAGATTAATTGTCCCGGAAAAATTTCGCCTGTTCTGAGGATTGAACCAGCAACCCCAGGAGTTAAAATCCGAACCTCTCCCTATTGAGATAAACGGGCGTTTTTTGAAATTCATATTGTTGGAAAAATGAATTGCAACACAAACAAATATATTTAAAATGAAATTGAATTTTTAGAGGCGACATCAGTGAAGTTAAAGATAAATCGAGAACTAAGAATAGTTGATGATGATGGTCAGACATATAGTGTCCAGATTTGTCTTAAAGATCCCAAACATGCTGACCAATGTGGAGATCTAGATGTCACATTTACACGTAAGTGAAATAATAATGGATTAGTAAGATGTATATTCTATTATCTCCATACACCGTTTCTGCAAATCTATGAATTTGGTTTTAGAGCGACATGTAGCCCACTGTATAATTCATTATGAAAACTTTATCGGTTTACTTGGTTGCTGCTCGCCACGGTTTACTTGGTTGCTGCTCGCCACGGTTTACTTGGTTGCTGCTCGCCACGGTTTACTTGGTTGCTGCTCGCCATGATGCGATATTATCATAATGGCCCGAAGATGTGCATAATGGCCTGAAAGCCGCAAGCCCGAAGGACATTATGAACCTCGAGTTCATAATGTCCTTCGGGCCTGCGGCTCTCAGGTTCGGGCCATCATCGCATAATGGCGAGCAGCAACCAAGTATTAACTTCTAAGTATAAACGAGTGACTGCTGCATTACCTAGTTGTTCTCGTTATATATACATGACTGTTAACACTGTGCCATTTACTAGTGCTACATTCCAGTAACTATCAACACATGATGTTTACCTTCAATGCCGCGGACATTTTCTTGCCGACGGACTCCTTATATTACCAATGCTCATTCATCGATGTTTTGCACAGGACAAACACGAGATTGATGTATTAGTGGAAGATTAAATTTTATTAGGACTATTTCTATCTGAATCATATGATACAATATCAATGAAGAAACTATCTTTTAAAAGAATAAGCGCAAGAACCTCGATTTTGCATGGCGACTAGAATGAAAGGAAGGGGGAAAACGTAATTATTTAGTTGAAAAGCTCTTTCGTTAAGTAATATATTGTAATATATATTTCCATAATATCATTTCCATCTTATCATTTCATAGGAGTTAAAACTCACCCAGAGATTACCAACTTACCAGATTCAAAATCGTTTCCCGAGGATACCTCCGTCGGCGCTAATTTATTCACGGCGGCGATATCAAATCCAGACGTCGGAGAAACCAATACTGTTACCGTCCGAGTTGACCCAAATTCAGAACTATCTGTGTTTAGTTTGGATACATCAAGTAAAATGTATTTCTTGGACTTGTAATTTACTAATTTGCATAATTGCTTCTTTATCTTAGAACTATCCACTAGATGTGTATTAATTTTCAATTATAAATTTTATTATGCGTCATTCATAATTAATACATCCTTACTTGTTAGGTATACACTTTAAACGTACGTGATCAATGTAGTTCAGCGAAATAAGTACCCGTGGGTTCCGACGATGAATTAATAGCATATTGTTAAATTGCTATAAGTAAGTTAAAAAGTGATTACCTGAATTTTGAAAATAATATACATTGTAATAATTTTACCATTAATAAATTTTATATAGATATTTTATTAGATACAGCGTTAAAACCTTTAAAACCATACTTACGATCTCATGACGCATTGAATCATTGTACATTGTATTGTTATTTTATTTTCTAGATGGAATTTTGACTCTTAGCCAATTTCTTGACTATGAACGTGTCAATAGCTACATGTTTACGTTCTCTGTGAGAGATGACTATCTTGACGGACTAGCGGAGAAAACTCTGAAAGTTGCCGTGACAAACGTCAATGAAGGCAACTCCATCAGTGCTTCAACAACTGCTATATCATTTACAGAGGATACGGTAACGTTTAAAATTAGCCAAAATCACATGCGCCAAGTTTCTGATTACATCATTATTACTGTGTACACATTAATTATTTAAATGTTTCAAATGGCAAATATGTATAAGGAGATACACTAAATTTCTTTTTTTTTTCGTTGAATAAAAACAGTTCCAAAAATATATAAGTGTTATATTGTATTCTGAGTTATTATAACCCACAATTCATGTAATTTTCATAACTAAAACCTTGGATGCGGGTAATTTTTTTAACTATAACCCATACTGTGCATGATGATAGTTTTATAACTTATAATCAAGACTGCTGGTACTATATACCAGACTGCGTGAAACATTTTTATAATGAGAAACCGAGAGTATGGGTAAACTTAACAACTAATATTTTGGGTTACTTTTTGGCTTAATCAACTTAAGCGGTGGGTATTTTTCATAACTTCAACCCAGGCGATGGGTTGACTTTCTTATAACTGCAACCTAAGCTGCTTGTAATTTGTACAATTATAACATAGGCTGCGGGCACGGAACTATCAGATCCTGGATTGTCTTGCACTGATATAGATGGTGACACAACACAATACGCCATACAGAGTGGTCTTCATAACGACTTCTTTAGGTAAGTGGACCTGACAATAGTTTCTTCAAAGTGCATATTTTAGGGCGTAATTCGGCAATAAGTTACATGATAATTTCAGCTTTTTGTCATAGTGATTTTATTCACTAACAGTATTGTTAGAAAGGCTTTTCACATCTTCAATGAATAACCGTAAAAACGGCAAGAAATTAACAGGCTTATTTAGTAGACAAAAGAAGGTTAGTGCCTGATTTCAAAGGGGAAAAATACATAGATTATTCTATTGAAATAAATAAAAAAAAAACATCAAAAATTAAAAAAATGTGTACAGTTTTCTGGTTTTATAGAATTGTCAAACTCCGTTATTTTGTACCCATAATATGAATTATTTCATTTTTTTAAATTTCTTTTTGTTGCCAAAAACATATTTCTGTTTACAACAAGTCTAACTGTGTTTAAGAAATGCAGTCGAAACATTTTGTATAGAAGGCCATGAAATGTTTTCTAAAATAGCTGGTTCTTATAACAGTTTAAATTGGACAATATTAAAGGAAGTGACATTCTGATTCAATAGAGTTATATATACATTGTTAACATTTGCGATCGATTCTATCAATGTTCAAAAATCTTCAAGTTTCTATGTCTTAGTTATGAGAGCCTTGTCTAAAACAGGCAAGTTCTTTTCTTGAGACATTATTTATTAAAAAAATCAAGATATTTTTCGTAACAAAAAGAAGTTTTAAATTTTCTGTAATAATCAAGCTTGAGTAGTATAGAAGTGTTCTGTATATATTGGTCACGCACAAATGCGAGATACAATTCATGCAATCTCTACAGAGCATCGCCCTTTTGGAGTTGCTGAGAGGAGTTACTCTAGGGAGGTTAAATTTATTGCCAAACCCCCTACTTTTGGAGGAACTGATACTATTGTTGTTAAAGGGGTTATTTCTTTAAATATATTGTATCTCTTCAGAAATTGTACTGTAAAAGTTAATTGGATGTTAATTGTCCTTGTTTATTTTTTTAAGTATTGACAGTAACAATGGTCATATCACGTTGGCAAAAGTATGGGACCTGGAAGACTCGAGCACAACTTTACCTTCATCGACATCTCTGATAATAAGTTGTACGGATCCTGGCGGTCTTAGTTCAACAACAGCGATAACTGTGAACGTACAAGACGTCAACGACCACGCACCTGTTCTATTAATTGATGCCGGTTTCAGTCAACCAATAGCGGTAATTCATTTTCGTTCGTAAAAGTGACAAATGTAGTGTACGAATATTATAATTTGCTAAAATAGTTGGCTTATTACTAGTAATTGATCATTTCACTTATATGCACCTTGGTAATCAAATAAATTTTTAGTTGTCCTTGCTCTCGAATTATGATAAGTAATTCTTCACGAAATCGCTGTTACTTCAAAAGTACCTGAATCACATTTAGCTGCTTCTTTTCATTAGTATAGGAGGAAGGTAGTTCGACAAATGAACAAAGCGCACCAAAAATCTTAAAGGGACACCACTCAGTTTTTGTTTTTTTACAGTGATTAATGTTCCTTTTGATATAAGGTTAGACGCAACATTTCAGATCATTCGCTCACTCCGTCTTCCCTGAATAATTATTCCAATTGTGAAAAATTATCAGAAATTGAAACGCAATGCAACGCTTTTCACTCAAATCGAGCTAGGAATATTACAAAATATGATTTTCAATTCATTTCCGAGCATATTTCTTAATTATCTTTTTGATATTTTTCTGTTTTAAGTACCCCAGCTAATTCATATAAGAAATACAGATTTTTTTATGTTGTGGGCCTTTGTAACTCAATGATGTTCCTTTAAGAAAAAAGTGTCATAGGCATCATAATGTACAAATTATTTCTCGACGAAACCCAACAGTCGCCCTCAAAACGGTAGCAAATTAAGATTGTCACTCTCATGAATGACCTTGAAAAGTAAACACTTTCCTGGAAATCTTTTAATGACGGCTAAAAATAACGTCTTAATTTCCGTATTCGCTAATTCCATTATGTCACAATTTTATTAACTATAAAATATATTATTTCGTTTACTATAAGATATATTAATTAGTTTGTTTATTTTTTCCAGATAACGCGCACAACAACTTTGTATGCTGACCTTATGACATTTAGCGCGAGCGATTTAGACCGAAGTGACGACAACGATTTTGAATTTGAGATCATGGGTGAAGGTGTTGGGGCTGAATACTTTAGAATGGTCAAATCTGGTACTTCAACAGCAATACTTAGACTGAAGAAAGCGCCTGACTTTACAAATGATAAAACATTTTCAATAACTATCAAGGTATGACAGAATCTCTCTTAAATTACGTGTATACTGATGCATTTGTAGGCTTTTGTAAATAAAATATAAATAAGTACATGTATACAATTTTGCGCAACTTATAATTTATATTTCTACTATTAAAAAACTATACTTATAGTTTATAAAACAGCCAAGGTATTGAAGTTCTTTAATAAAGCTAGCGAGTATAATCCACGTGTTTGATAGATGAAGAACCTTAATGGAGGACATAATAGAAATGACACAGTCGAAATGATTATGTCTGCGTAAAATACGAAATTTATTGAAATTTTATGGAGTATCATACTTACGAGGTTTTTAAACGTTGTTTTAGCATTATCATGTTGTTTTTTATCATTCATGGTGCTTGTTATGTCGACTGAAAATTGTTGTGGGTTTTTTTTGTTCGTCGATGATAACTAAATAGTTGTTTTTTTTAATTTTTAAGGTTTCGGACGGTGACACTTTGCCACTGTTTGGCGGAGAAACAGTGTCCATGAATTACACGGCAGGGGATCCCGACGAAAACAAAGCGAAACAAGAGGCCAAATGTCTAAGATGTACAAGTAGCGGAAAGGCAATTTTGGCAGTAATTATCGTAGAAAGCGTTGTCATCGCGCTTTTCTTGATACATGTTTTTGTCCAGTGCTTTATATTGAAAAAGCCAAAGTAAGTTGAAGACTAAAATTAAGAACATATATATTATGATGTATCTTTTTAATACAGTCATATTTCCAACTGAAGAAATACATGTATCCGGATCTATTATTAGTATATTTCTCTCTTTGTATTGTTTGCGTTGTTACATCACGAATGTGTAATGAGGTTATATATTTATTCGTATATTTGTAAAGAAAAAATCTTCCGATTTTGTTTACATTTTTGTCGTATATTAAATATACGTTTGTGTGTCATTAGTGAGTCGTTGTGGTGCATTTTATTTGAATCTCATTATACATTGCATTAATTTATTTTCACAATCGAACTCATGCGAACACAACTTCACTTTGTCAAGTCGAACGAAACAATCCAATAGCTCACCTATGTGTTTTTAGCAACAAAAGATGTGCTGGTTGAAATATTGAAAAGTCGTTAAAGTTTCATATATCTGAGCCTTTTGGTATCTTTCACTCATTATTTTATAATGATTGAAAATGACCATGCTACTTTGCTATTTCAATATCAGTAAACTCTAGAGAACTTCCGCCGTCCAAACCCCTTTTCACCCTTCGACCGTCCCTTCCACTTGAGTACTTAGTTATATTTAGCAATAGCATTCTATAAAAGACCAGGCTCTTATTTACTTTGAATATAATAATTCTTATTTCTATAACTTAATCATTTCGAGCAGACGTCTCCCAAAGGCTACGGAAATGTCATGT
This sequence comes from Ruditapes philippinarum, assembly GCF_026571515.1. NCBI lineage: Eukaryota > Metazoa > Mollusca > Bivalvia > Venerida > Veneridae > Ruditapes > Ruditapes philippinarum. Next base: position 137,543 of record NW_026855592.1, read on the forward strand.
AATCAACGGTTCAAGCCAATGAAAAATACGGAGGGAAAGAAGAATTCAGTAGTGTCAAAGAAAACTGCATTTTCTTCACTTTCTGCTGTTACAACAACAAATGTAATGAAAATGAATCGAATGGAAATGAACAGAAAAATGGAGGACACACGAGAAGAATCAAACAGTGACTCTAGCAGCAGTTTGTCCTCTGATAGCGAGGATGATATCAGAAACGCAAGGTAAAAATGATGTCGTTTATGATGTCATAAATTATTACTGGGTTTATTTAATTGCCAAATAAATCAAAAAACTGAAGTAAAGATTAGCACGCTGTACATGTCTGTTTAATGAAATTTGACTCGTCACATTGCGTCACGTAATATTTTCTTCATCCAAACAATGCTATCCATCTGATAAATATACATGTAGACCTTTATTTCTGTCCCTCACAGAATTAAGGAAGAAAAGGAATGTGGACATTTTTTGTAAAGTAGGAATGAATAAGTTCGTCCAATGAAAATGCGCAGTTAGTTTAGTTTTAGACACAATGAAAAATGATTCTATTTCACTTAAAAGCTTTATATTGTTTGTGTGTAGGTTCATTATTGAAGTTATATGTGTATTTAGTTCGTTGAAAAAAACACATAAAGCTTGCCAGAGGCTTGCACAATATTCAGGGCATAATAAAATTGTATACACATTTCATGATATAATTCATTATCAAACCTACTCTAAATCAATATCCTCTATTTATTTTCAGAAGAGATATAGGGCGGAGCAGATTCATGCCGTCAAACGCAGGTAGCATAGTGAGAACCCCGAGATCAGCGGGACTAGTAGCATCACCAGTATACACTTCTACAGGCGGCCCTGTCAACATCAATGGACCAGGCGGGCTTGCCCCTGGCTTTATTGTGTAAAAAGAAACAAAACAATTATATTGAATATGAAAACTTTCAAACGTTTCCATTCACCAGCAAACTTTTGGAGAATAATTATGAATTTACATTTTATTAAATTGTTGTCATTTTCTTTAATAAAGCAAGTTTACAATTATAGTGATCGAGAAAGACTAAAATCTCATCCTTGTATATGTGGTATAATTGAGAGTACAGCGCTTGAATATGTTTATTTAGAACAGAACATATATTTTATTTTACTTGTACCAGTTTAAACATATTTATCTATATTAGCTCGATTGCTAAACAAGTTCTTGCAACTAATATAAACATATTAGAGTCCGCTTCCTGGAACTAACCAGTACTGATGTCATGAGGAATCCTGATCGTGACCCGAGAAGGGCTCGATCCCACGATATCTGGGGCGAGAGGCAGACACTTTAATCACCAGGCCGCCCCTCACCTTGACTTTATGACAAAATTTCCTGTACATTTGATGACATAAATCATCCTTCATTTCCTGATCAAATTATGATGCTCAAGTTTTAAGAACGTTTATAGCTATTCTGTTGTTAATCATGATTTGTTACTATGTATTTGTTTATTGTAATATCACATGATTTACAACCGTTTCGCACCAAACCCATTGTTTTGTATACTTGTGGCATTACTGTTATATCTATTTCAAACATTATTTGCATCATTAAATTTTTATTTTGTTTACTATTATCTTTTTATTATCATGAAAAAGTGTGCATAGAAATATGAAAAGAAATAACCGTGTTTCTAGATCGGTCCGCTCCTTGCCTCCGTTTCAGATCTACATGGACACAATTTTTGTCTAACATTAATAGATATAATTTATAAAAGACTGTCGTATTTTGACAGGAAACCTACCAAAAGGATCGGCAAGAAAAAATGCTTTCAGTTTCTATGCAGGTCAATGGATATTGCTCAAAATGATTAAAGTGAGCATTGGTTACATTAACATGCAATTTCTTTATTTTACATACGAGTATTTATGGTGTCCATGTGGTTTAAATAAGAAAAAGCTCTTTGTTGCAACGTTCTTTTATTAAAACGACCATATGGGCAGTTAGCTTTAGATATTATTTTTATGTATGGTTAAGCAAAAACTGATTTTACACCGCATCATTTTTTTTTTCATTTTAAATGTGAGCGATTGGTATTTGCAGCCAACTTTGAAAACTGCTTTAAAATGTAGTCCATTGTGTGTGTGTGGGGGGGGGGGGGGGGGGGCTTGGAACTTGAGCCACAAATGACAATTGAAGAAAAGGGTAAGATTTACGTGATAAATTGTAGCAATATGAAATATTTAGGTAGACCTTACCTACGATAGTCCCCCCCCCCCATATAAACCTGCCTTTTAATCATTGCATTGATCAAATTGTGCAAGAAAACATTGTAGCCTGCAACTGCAGTTCGCTTTTATACAAACAACTTGAAAGGTTTTACAAAGTGTTTGATAAGAAAAGCTCATTAACTAAAGAAGATCCAATATTCCATGGAAATCTTAATATTTTTCACCGACCACTGGCACATACCCTAAATAAATTTTTGTGCAGAAGTAAAATACTTTTCCCTCTTTCAAAGTGAGAGATATTTGTCTTGGAAATGATGCCAAAAATGACATCATGGTCGCTTGAATTCCTGTAAGGAATTTTCATAACAAATTATCAGAGAAAAAAGTGAGATTTCTATGAAAGTTGAAAGTTGACAGGAGCGGTGTATATAAAACTATATGGTTGTCCAATAAAAAATGACATTACAACCCTTGAGTAATATAGGTATTGCACTGACGGTGAACTGGAAAGTAAAGTATGTCTCAACAAAGTTTAAATGGAAATGAACACACTTTTACCATATTATTTCCTTTTTATTCTCCATAAATCATGTATTATCCTTTACAAGATGGTAAAACATTAGATTTATCGTAAAAAGCAACCCCAAAACTATTGAGAATTCTTGAACAAACAATATATTATTAAAACAATATAATTATAGCTTGTGAAAGATTCATACATAGAGGATATTGAATGAGTGTAAGTTTAATACTGAATTTCCTGGACGAGTTCAATAAATTCAGTAATGAACTTCCACAAATTTAAATATTCTTTTTATCACATACCAAAAATATAGACTGTCTGAAATGAAAAACTCTTGTAATAAGCAGCAGACAAATAAAAATTTAAAACAAAATACCAGTTCCCAAAAAGAGTAAAATAGGGTTTATTTGCTTAAATTGTGCATTAAATCTTAAAATTAAAAAAATATGTCTGCACTCGGCATTTCTTTGTGCTTAACAATAAAATTACATATCGATTAACAAACTAATACATGTACTATTGTTTCACATTATTTATTGGAAATAAATTTACATGTACATAAAAGGTATTCAATGCATTAATTGAAATAAAATTCAAGGCACATAAAATATAAAAAAAATAATTTAATATCTCTCTTTAAAATAATAATAATTTTAAATAATTTATAACAATGTCCAACAAGTCATAAAAGCAAGTTTTCAATTTTGAGACAAAAAATAATTATGGCTGAATCACAGAATTCTGACAATATGATTGTATTTGAAGTCAATAATTCTCGACAGCTTTAGAAACGTTGCTTAAAGAACAACCCTCACCTATATATTTCATAGACTTATACAAGTTAAAAAATTTAAGGGCCATAACTTGGCAACACAGAATCTTATAAATTGATATTTACATTTTATTAGCCTAATATAAAAAAACAAACTTTAGTTTTATCTTTTTCAGTTTAAATATTGAAAAACCTTTCTGGTCCAACTGTTGACCCAGATGTTACAATGTTGTGTTGTGTGTCCAGGTAAACTGACTGCTAATTAAGGTCATATGGTGACTTCCCTGCTTTACTGGTGGAGGAATACCTCAGGTACACATTACAGCATTAGTTGGCACCTAGTAGAACCATAAACCTTCTGTAAGCTAGCTGAATAACTTCCTCACATGCAAAATCCTCAGTAAGATCAGGGGCAAGTGATTTTAAGTTGGCAACTTCTGCTCAGCCACACGGACCTATAGATGTTCCCAGATCTAAACCATAATGCAAGCTAAAAATTAAGTTGTAAATTTGTTTTAAGTAGTACTATGTTTTTAAAACATATGGAAGTATAAATATAGTTAGTGTTCCCTACAATATTTTACAGGATATAATAAATAACAATAGTATATTCAATTATACAAGAATAACAAATGTTATCAGGAAAAAATGCATATAGTATCAATATAAACTTTTACCATGCTCAAATGGATTTGCTAAGATTTGTATTTAGAACAGTCCAAAAGTTCAATATAAAAATTGAGCTACCAACAGCATAAAGGCTGGCCTGACTCTATACTGGTGGCAAATGCTAAAGACTGTTCCAGTTAGTTAATTAATGCTTATATTGTATATAAGAGATCATTTTCCAAAATAAATAATCTGACAAAATATACATGTGCATACAATAAGACAAAGTCTAACATAATGAATATAACTGTATCACAGACTAATAAATGTGTATCACAAATTGTTACTCTATCTATGCTTATCTATGGTTACTTTCCACACCCCTGACATTCAATATGTCATGTCAATGTAGTTAGAGATAAATAGTTAGCTCCCTTGAAATTCAACATACAATGGGTGCATATGGAGTTTTCCAGTTGTACCTTTACTAAAATACCACTGGTAACATTAATTACCATTGGTGCCACTGGATAATTTACTCTGAACAGATTTTATCATGTTATTTGTGTCAATGGCAATATAATAATCTTGATCATAGATTTGGTCCTCACTAGAGGGTCCAATTTTTATTGTCATCTGTACATATTTATTAATAAATTTGTATATTTTATTCAAAACTAAATTTCATTTACTTTGAAAATTTGCACTTTTTTTACATATTGTAATCATGCAATTTTATTTTAAGCCTAATATGATCATTGATCAATCAAGTTTTATACAACAATGAAAATTGTATCAGGATCGCCATTTTGAATGACCTGAAAAGAGACTTGCAAACACTACCATAGCACTAGTCTGTGTGAAAAAAAAAAAAATCTACCAAATGGCAAATTTTGTCAATGTAATTCAATGAAAATGAGAATTAGTTAGCTCTCCTTTTATCTCAATTTATCTATTAAATCAATGCAGTGTAATGTCAATAGTTATCTCCCCTGACATTCAATAAAGCATTCTTATGCAATGATACCTTTCCCGACATTTAATATAAATTGCATGATCACTGGTTATCTCCCTTGAAATTCAACATTCATATTATTGTAATGCAATTACATGGTTCAATTGTTACCTCCCTTGACATCCGATATAAGATGTTAATGCATTAAAAGGGATCAACAGATACTCAATATAATATTAAAAACCTCATAACAATTTGGTACTCAGTTATTTTCATCTGATGTCACAAACACCATTTTTCATTTACTTCAGTGTGACAATAATTGTGATTAAAAGTGATTTTGTCCTCTGAAAATAATCTGCAAGCATTTCCCCAAGATTCGCTGCTACATTACAGGTATAATATTATATATAAAAAGAAAATTTTGGCAATAGCCAAAAATATAAAAAGATAAACAAATATTCCTACATAAAAATCAGCGTTTCCAATAGATACAAATTGTAACATTAAAAAGATATCTACTTTTACAATATTTTACAAACCATTTTTAATGGCATTATCTACAACTACTTTTGCATCATCTTATTCACCCAAGTTTTTGTTAAATCTAGATAAAAATTTGGTCCTTTGGTTCCATAGTCCTCATACCTCCTGACCTTTATTTTTTTGTTCACAGCAGGTTCTATCTGAGTACCCTCGTGCCATTCATTAAATGATGTAATTGAGATCATATGTGGACCGATGCTCAGGGCGTTTGAAAAAGCCTCATTGTAATACTTCCCTTCAAGCCGTTTGCGTGTATTACCACCATTCCAAGGTCGGACCTCTGTATCAATGTACCCAGGTCCAATACTCGGAATAAACAGTAAACCTTTTGACTGGGCAAACTGAGCCAATAGAGGCCAGTTTTTCCAAGTACTTCCGTATGTAAACATATTTGTAGCAAAATATGTGTAAAAACCATCAAAACCAGATTCAAATACATGATCTCTATGCATATGCTCTACCAGAAGTCCGATAAATATACAATCAAGTTCCGTGTTTCGTATGCTTTCTTTGCCATTTTTGGTTAAAATTGATGCCCAATCGTAACTCTCAACAAGGTAGGAATCATATATATAAATGAGAGGGAGATTCTTTTTGTCCCGATAATTTGTTCTATAGAATGCCGAATGATTGCCATACTTCCTGATAATGTATTCCAAGTTTTTCTTCATTGTCACATGATTTCTTCCACTGTACGGCTCTACATGAATTGCAATCTGAACAAATAAACAAAAACATCAAAATAACAAAATGTTTACCTGGACACAAATAAGTACAAAAATACAAATTCACTTGATTTTCAAATTAGCGTAAGAAACACAAATCTCAAAGCTATTGAAAATGATAAAAGTTCTGGTGAATTTTTAAAAAAATTTGATCTTCAAGGTCAATTATTTTAGGGGTCGAAGTCATATTTTATTACATGAAAATAAAGCTTTTATCATGATCGAAGTACGTTGTTTCCACTCATAAATGTTCTGGATGGTAGAATGAAGATATCCTAGCCAAGAGTAAAGTTTTCAATAGGCACACTGACATAATACATTATCAATTCATAGACATCAAATCAACCATGACTTTTAGATATCCAGACCCCAAGTAAAGGGAAGTAATAAAGATGCGAGTTTGAAATAGTAGGCTGGCTCATTTATAAAGACAGAATTTCATAAACAACTGGGATACATTAAGGTAAGATTAGTATCTCAATAAAATTTAACAATTTCTTCAAATGAACACCTTTACCAAAATACAACAACATTTTAAAATACCCATAACCCTAGTCTTTTTAATGTTACATTATGCCCATCCAAGATTTAACTGGTAAAATTCAAAATGACTTGACATTTTGCCAAAATTTTACTATGACTGTGACCAACAGAAATTTCTAATCTATATGTATCAGTAATGTTCTATTGTTAGTGGAATAGTATTTTTATAATTTAGGTTCCTTTTATATTGTTTCATATATATCTGTAAACATTTGTCTCTTTATAATAAAGGTTGCTTTTGTATTGTATCATATATATTTATTTACATTTTTCTCTTTATAATAAAGGTTGTTTTTAAATTGTATCATATATATTTATAACCATTTTTCAAGTTCAATAATTGGTCATTCACTATTATAATAGTCAATCTCTTGTAATATATAACTAACTTAACTCAATTTGACAGCAAAGAAATGAGCATAATGTCACTTTAACAATTAGACCTGCACCTGAATTTAATTGTAATCATGTAATTGAACTTTTGATAAAATTCTGTTACACTAGATCTATAGCATTTCAAAATTTCAAGTATGATACCTTTAGTTCATATCTTGAAGCTGCTGCAAGTAAAAGTGGCATGACAGAGTCTGGTTCTCTACCCTGATTATCAGCATCACCAGGTGGGTACCATGACACCACAATTACACCTGAATAAATAGTAGCTGCTAGGTCAATATTATATAGCTAATTGGCATGATGTCATATAGCTGTTTGGGATAATGTTATATAGCTGTTTGGATAATGTTATATAGCTGCTTGGATAATGTTATATAGCTGTTTGGATAATGTTATTTAGCTGCTTGGATAATGTTATATAGCTGCTTGGATAATGTTATATAGCTGCTTGGATAATGTTATATAGCTGCTTGGACAATGTTACCGTATAAGTGGTTTTTTCTGCGGTGACTTTATTTCTGCGTTTTCTGCGGTCAGTTTCAGCACCGCAGAAATAAAAACCGCAGAATATTTCTCCACGTTTTTTTTTTTTAAAGAAATGAGTCCTACATTATGACCTGTTTCCTTTAAAGGAATAAAGACTAACGGATTATAACGGTTAGCGGGTCATCGAGTTATATAAAATTGATTTCGGCTAAATATGCAATATGTGCATGTAAGGATCTAATTGTTGTTAATTATGCCAATTTATGAACAAAGAAATTCAAACATCATAGTGTTTGCCTGTACGCTAAAGGGTTTGTTTACCACTAAATCATTAAAACCATTTAAACCCTTATACTGCTAAAAATCGTCGTATACATTAATTGTTGTCTGATTTACGATAAACTTCTATCAATTTTATAAAATTGATAAATATTAAATATATTTATAAATATTATTTATAAAATACTACCGTGGTATATTTTTCACACGTCATTTCACACTGATTTAAAGATGCAAACTGTCTATTGATGCACATTATATTTGTTTGCAAGCAAACAATATAATTGTTTGTAATTACTTTATAATATAGTTCTGCGGTGACGACGGTAAACACAATTTTAATGCGAATGTGTACATGCAAATAAAACAGGTAAAGTAATGTGACTTAGAATTTAAATCACATTTTGTCCAAAGAATGTGCCGCAGAAATTAAGTCCGCAGAAATAAAAGCATGCCAAAATTTTGAAAAACCGCAGAATTTGGAGCCCGCAGAAAAAACCACTTATACGGTATATAGCTGCTTGGATAATGTTATATAGCTGCTTGGATAATGTTATATAGCTGCTTGAATAATGTTATAAAGCTGCTTGGATAATGTTATATAGCTGCTTGAATAATGTTATATAGCTGCTTGAATAATGTTATATAGGTGCTTGAATAATGTTATATAGCTGCTTGAATAATGTTATATAGCTGCTTGAATAATGTTATATAGCTGCTTGAATAATAATATATAGGTGCTTGAATAATGTTATAAAGCTGCTTGGATAATGTTATATAGCTGCTTAGATAATAGTATATAGGTGCTTGGATAATGTCATATATAGCTGCTTGGATAATGTTTTATAGCTGCTTAGATAATAGTATATAGGTGCTTGGATAATGTTATATAGCTGCTTGGATAATGTTATATAGCTGCTTGAATAATGTTATATAGCTGCTTGGGTGATGTTATATAGCTGCCTGTATGTTATATAGCTGCAAGGATAATGTTATATAGCTGCTTGAATGTTATATAGCTGCTTGGATAATATTATATAGTTCATTGGATAATGTTATATAGCTGCTTGGATAATGTTAAATAGGTGCTTGGATAATGTTATAAAGCTGCTTGGTTGGGATAATATCATACTGCAGTTTAGATTTGAATAAAGTTATATAGGTTCTTGGACAATGTTATATAGGTGCTTGGATAATGTTATATAGCTAATTTGGTAATATGATTCAACAGTGATCATAATGATATAATGATACAGTTACTTTAAAATTGCTATTTAGCTGATATATATTGCAATTTAGCAATTTGCATACTGTAATTAACTTCTTGAATAATGTCATATAATGTCATATACAACTTGATGCTTTGAAAATACAATGCAGCTGCTTGGATGGTGTTTTATAGCTTTTCAAATAATGTTATCTAAAAGCAAGGGAACTATTCACTGAAGCTTCTTATTCTATTACCATAATAAGTCTTTAACTAACGCTATACATAACCAGTAAACAAAGCTGTATAATAAAACTGTACACAACACAAACAATTTAGACATAACATGAGCCATATACAACTTAATAAACCCATTCTATTACCATGTGCACAACATCTCCCTACCAAAGCAGTCAGTTTCAGTTAAACAATCTATACTAAAGCATTCCACACCAGAAACCAAAGCATTTTTAAGCAGATACAGATGGGTATAACTAAAACATAGCTAGGTATAACTGAAGCATAATAACATTGAATAATTATTTTCGATACAGCAAAACTTGTATAAAAACTTATCATGAACGGGAAATAAAATAATCAGTCTCAGCTTTTTAAAACAATGTCTGATCTTGAATTTCAACATTATCTGCTAAATTTTTGTAATGGATTTGCCTTGCTTTGAATTTGGAACAATCCATTCTTATTTTAAGGGATTTAAATATCAAAATACAAAAATCTAGCTACAAGCAGCAAGTAGTCTGGTCAGTCTCAAAAGAAGTGCAAGCAGACCTGGCTGTTTATTGTACATGTTGTAGGCTGCTGCTTATCATTTCTGGTTCCAGGCTGTTAATGATTAAAACAAAATTTGTGTTAAAATAAACTTTTATTTTAGGTCTGTCTTAAACTACAAAAACATGTACAAGTTTGGTTGCATCTAAAACATATACAATGCATTTCACAGCTTTAACACTTATACAATACCTTTAACTGATACTTTTCAGCTGCATCTAACAGTGTCAGCATCAATGAATCTGGTCCTGTGGCAGAGCCTTTATTATCCGAGTCACCTGGAGGGTACCAGGAAACTACAACTACACCTGAAATCAGAAATACCTTGAGTACAATATCTACACCTGAAATCAGAAACACCTTGAGTACAATATCTACAACTGAAACCAGAAACACCTTGAGTACAATATCTACACCTGAAGCCAGAAACACCTTGAGTACATTATCTACACCTGAAGCCAGAAACACCTTGAGTACAATATCTACACCTGAAGCCAGAAACACCTTGAGTACAATATCTACACCTGAAATCAGAAATACCTTGAGTACAATATCTACACCTGAAATCAGAAATACCTTGAGTACAATATCTACACCTGAAATCAGAAACACCTTGAGTACAATATCTACAACTGAAACCAGAAACACCTTGAGTACAATATCTACACCTGAAGCCAGAAACACCTTGAGTACATTATCTACACCTGAAGCCAGAAACACCTTGAGTACAATATCAACACCTGAAGCCAGAAACGCCTTGAGTACAATATCTACACCTGAAACCAGAAACACCTTGAGTACAATATCTACACCTGAAATCAGAAACACCTTGAGTACAATATCTACACCTGAAGCCAGAAACACCTTGAGTACAATATCTACACCTGAAGCCAGAAATACCTTGAGTACAATATCTACACCTGAAGCCAGAAACACCTTGAGTACAATTCCTACACTTGAAGCCAGAAACACCTTGAGTACAATATCTACACCTGAAGCCAGAAACACCTTGAGTACAATATCTACACCTGAAGCCAGAAACACCTTGAGTACAATATCTACACCTGAAGCCAGAAACACCTTGAGTACAATATCTACACCTGAAGCCAGAAACACCTTGAGTACAATATCTACACCTGAAACCAGAAACACCTTGAGTACAATATCTACACCTGAAGCCAGAAACACCTTGAGTACAATATCTACACCTGAAGCCAGAAAAACCTTGAGTACAATATCTACACCTGAAGCCAGAAACACATTGAGTACAATATCTACACCTTAAGCCACAAACACCTTGAGTACAATATCTACACCTGAAGCCACAAACACCTTGAGTACAATATCTACACCTGAAGCCAGAAATACCTTGAGTACAATATCTACACCTGAAATCAGAAACACCTTGAGTACAATATCTACACCTGAAATCAGAAACACCTAGAGTACAATATCTACACCTGAAGCCAGAAACACCTTGAGTACAATATCTACACCTGAAATCAGAAACACCTTGAGTACAATATCTACACCTGAAGCCAGAAACACCTTGAGTACAATATCTACACCTGAAGCCAGAAATACCTTGAGTACAATATCTACACCTGAAATCAGAAACACCTTGAGTACAATATCTACACCTGAAATCAGAAACACCTTGAGTACAATATCTACACCTGAAATCAGAAACACCTTGAGTACAATATCTACACCTGAAGCCAGAAACACCTTGAGTACAATATCTACACCTGAAGCCAGAAACACCTTGAGTACAATATCTACACCTGAAGCCAGAAACACCTTGAGTACAATATCTACACCTGAAACCAGAAACACCTTGAGTAGCCTGTTTTTTTCCTACAATATGCATAAATTACAAGTAGTAACACACTGCAAACATTAGTTTACCCAGTTGTAGAAGATCACCTGAATTATCATTTCTCTTCACTTTAATCAAAACTTACCTAATGATTTGGGAGATGTAGCTTAAAGAAATTGTGGTTAAAGATGGTCAAACAAGAATATTTGACAATGAATGTCAGCCAATCTGACAATGAATGTCAGGCATAACAAACCTAGAAATTGTAGAAAAGAATCATGTTAATGTATAATGAAAAAATATAATTCTTACCAATCCTAGCATATTTCATCATCTGCATATGATAATCTATAATCTCAGCATCTCTAGAACTATACGCTCCTAACAAAGGATAAAAGTTGGACCCAACATCATCTGGAGGCATGTGTGTGTAATTTGGCCATTTCTGCGCTTCTTTCTTGTTCCAATGACGTATATATGGATGATTCCAGTGTAGGTACTGTCCATCATGTTCAGGGGAACCGTACCATGGGTAGTAAAAAGCATGTACATTATAATTTGGAGGTCCTGTTTCTGTTTGTAGTTGCAATAACTCCACAGAAAAATTTGTTTTCAGTGAATTTCTATGCTCAGGTTTTCTTATAATTGGCATCTCATTTTTTACCTCAGTCTCTGACACTGTTTTAGACTGGTTTAAGATAGATTTTGTAGACACAGTGTTGACTTGTTTTAAACGCTGAACAAATGCAGGTACAATGTTGCGAGGGAGGATTTCAAGTTGAAGTTTTCCAGGGTATTGAATGTAACTTCTTCTATAGCCTGTCAAGTCTTGCAAATCTTGAGCTTTGTTCATCAAAATGAATCCATAAAAAATACTTCCACATAAGCATATAAATAAGCATAGTTTTAAAAATTTGGCACTTCTTTTTGATAACTTCATAGTTACAAATATTCTTCAAAAACTAGTTAATTTTAAGCAAGCACTATTTACTCTTTCTGCTAATAAAATGGTAACTTTACAAGTATTCAACTTATGAATTCATCTACGATATCTTTCCAATACCCACAAATATCTGCTACCAGCATCACTAATTTCAATATCCTTTATTATAATATGATTCCATGCTATTACTACTCAGTAAACAAATGTCTCAATCATCAAAGTTTTAATAAATTAATTTTTTATGTCTAACAGTTATCGTGGTAAAGAAAATATTAATGCAAAAAATTTATACACTGTAATCATGTCTGTTTTTTTCATTCTGTAACCTGAAAATATAAAGAAATCTCTGTTAACCAATATAAATTTTTGACAATGACAACAAAAACATCTTAAAGTAACAAAATGACAAGAGCCATGTCAACATGGCCATCCCCCGCCGAATGTGTTTGCTCATTGGAAGAATGTATATGTAGTAGAGCGGAATAATTCCATTTTAAGAGGTCTTTTGGTAATGAAAACTGATGGCTATAGTGATAACAGATTTGAAACCTATGTGAATACTGATGGCTGAAAATAACAAAGGGCAATTACTGAATAATAATGCAGGGTAGGTTATCATTCTTGTGTGCTGCATCCCTCCTCAGTAAAATCTATCCACCTATGAAGTTTCAAGTTGATACCTCAAATACTTTTTGAGAAAAACAATGAATTGAAAAATTAAGTATGAAAAAGAACAAAGGGCAATAACTCAAAAATTATAAAAGGTAGAGTTATCATTCTTGTGCAGTGCACACCTCCTGAGTGAGATCTATGCACCTATGAAGTTTCATTTCGATATCTCAAAGGCTTTTTGAGTTATGCTCTGGACAAAAATTAATTTTGAAAAATAACAAAGGGCAATAACTCAAAAATAATGCAGGGTAGAGTTATCATTCTTAAGCACTGCACTCCTCCTCAATGAGATCCATCCACCTTTGAAGTTTCAAGTTGATACCTCAAATACTTTTTGAGATAAGCTCTGGACAAAATAGCATGAAAAAAAACAAAGGGCAATAACTCAAAAATTGTATAGGGAAGAGTTATCATTCTTGCGCACAACATTCCTCCTCAATAAGATCTATCCACCTAAGACATTTCATGTTGATATCTCAAACACTTTTTGAGTTATGCTCCACTCAGGTGAAAAATTAGGTATGAAAAATAACAAAGGGCAATAACTCAAAAATTATAAAAGGTAGAGTTATCATTCTTGTGCACTGCACACCTCCTGAGTGAGATCTATGCACCTATGAAGTTTCATGTTAATATCTCATAGGCTTTTGGAGTTATGCTCTGGACAAAAATCAATTTTGAAAAATAACAAAGGGCAATAACTCAAAAATCATGCAAGGTATAGTTATCATTCTTGTGCACTGCACTCCTCCTCAATGAGGTCTATCCACCTATGAAGTTTCAAGTTGATAACTCAAATACTTTTAGAGATATGCTCCGGACAAAAATGTTGGACGGAAGGACGGACGGGAGGTCGGACGGACGGAGACTATTTCTATATCCTCCGCCGAAAATTTTCGGCGGGGGATAATAAATGCTTCATTGATTATGACATAACAAGTTAATAAGTAGAGACACAGTGCGGGATCCAGTGCTCAGCACACCTTGCTTGGACAATTTTATGAATACAAACATTTTTTTCCAAAATCAACTGAAGAGTTTAGGGGTAAAAAGTGGTCAAACAGAAATACAATTAAGATGCACAAACTGTCTAAGATTGATTTGTTTGTTCGGTTTTAAAAGTGGTTTAAACATATTTTTGGTCATATCATGGTGATGAGTCCATGTAACCAACTTCACTTGATAACTAACCAGTAATTAGTAATTTATCCCAAACTGACCAACTGCCTTTGTAGTTTACATTAACTTTTTTAAAGCCTACAATGAGTGTTTTAGATGGTCACATGTTAAATGGGTTTTTGGTTATTTTGCACAACACATCTTGCATGACTGTCCATTTAATGACTTTGGTTGAACAAAATGTCAGTAAGTTATATAACCATGGCTTAACTAAGTTGCTATTGCTCCACCAATTGAATATATACGACATACATAATTTATCCTATTATTACCGGTAATTGGTTCTTCTAACATATCACTTCAAAATGTATTATGATGCCTAGTCATTTCATTCAATTTACTGTTATATACAAGGAAAGTATTGATAGTTATCTTTTCCTTAGAATGAAAAATTACATGAAATTATTGTATGTTCTGTATCATTTTCATTGAGCATTTTAAATAGTTCACGCCTGAATGTCAATACTTTTTGTTTGCAGAAAGATAAATATCATCTAAGACTGCACAACATAATACAACAAGACAAGGAACTTTAGATAAGTACAGCATTATCTTCTTACCCAGTCAAATGCACATGCTGCCATTTTGTCTTGCTGATCATTGTGAATGGGGGGTGGGGGGAATCTTTTTGTCTGAAATAAAATATTTTTATAAATTGTGTAAATAAAAGCAATATTAGCAATTGTTGTATGTTCCAGATATAATCAATACCCACTGAGCAAGAATCAGAATGACTAGATTTATGAGGCTTTATAACATTTAAAATAAAATTTTGTTTGAGATGATAATCATAAAATTTTGTAATTAATACCACTAATTTTGTTGTTGTTGAGAAAATAAGTGTTTTCCC
Source organism: Ruditapes philippinarum (assembly GCF_026571515.1). NCBI lineage: Eukaryota > Metazoa > Mollusca > Bivalvia > Venerida > Veneridae > Ruditapes > Ruditapes philippinarum. The sequence goes on from NW_026855592.1 coordinate 153,041, forward strand.
TCTTTCAACAATGCCATACACCTAATAAAATAAGGCAAGATCATAAAAGTTGATAAATACAGTGTGATGCCAGGCCCCTCAGTTCACACAAATTTTTCTCCAAAAAAAAAGTATTCTTTTCCAAATTTTTTTCTGAGGCCCCTCAATTCATGATTTTCCATCCCCCAAAAAAGGATGTGTTTTCCCCTATTTTTTTTTTAGCAACTTGCAACTTATATTTATCACTTATGAGTCCGCTTCCAGGAACCAACCAGTACTGGTGTCATGTGAAGAATCATGGGTGTGACCTGACCCGATTAGGACTAGAACCCATGATTCCTGGGATGAGAGGCAGACACCTCAACCACAAGGTCACCGTTCCCATGTAATATTATATTTGACATCATAACTGTCACAGGCTGAGAAAAATGTTCAGCCTGCTCAAATCTAGAACCCTTATCAATACCATTCCGCAGCTCTATCAACTGGGCTATCTTGCAGCTTCAGATATTCCTCCATCATGTAGCCAGCTCTATTCAACTTGTATGTCCAAAATAGGGGGTTTGGGGGCTTACCCTTAAAGGCCCAAAAACAAGATAAGATAAAAAAGAGCAAAATTGTGCATTGAAAAGTATAAAGAAAACCACTTCTTCTCCAAATCCCTACAGAGGCGTGCACGTCGCGGAGAAGGCACACGGCAGGTCAAGGTCAAGTCATCTCAAGTTGAAGTACCAGAGGTGATTGGTTGAACTGTCATGACTAACTCTGGAGGGTTGGCGCTAACGAAGGCTGTTTTTGATATGGTTGGTCAGAAAGCTGATGCCTTGACAGTATTATTGTCTCCTTTACCACCAACAAAAAAAGAATGGGCTACCAGAAGATTCTGCTTGAAAAAGACGTCCCCGATGTGACTACCGTAGTGGACCGGCAAGGATGCTATAATCTCGGACATATGGTTTTTCCAACGCCGAGTATAAACAAACTTAAACACACACACGTAAACCACTTTAATCACAACATACAGGATCTTTAAGAAAAATCTTTGAAAATAGGGCTGCAGAAAGTGGAAGTCTCCCGCTGAAAGTGGAAGAGTTCACATGTATGTCAAAACAATAATTTTAAACTATTATTTTGATTAGATGCAAAATTTACTCAGGACGGTAAATCATGCATAATAAGCCCAAAACACACTTGATTCGACCATACAGCTTGAACCCACTACCAACCCAACCCCCGCTTGTTTTTATTGTATCTTTGGGACTTTTGAAAATGTCAATTTCTTGACCAACTTTTAGGCCTGGGCCTACATGTCCTAATTGTAGCTATGCCACTGCCTCTTACAGGCAATGCCCATTTTAAGCAGAGGGAGAGTCCTGTCCTGCTTTTATTTCCATACATATCTCCACGGATATACATAAACTCCATGATATCTCAAACAATTTTTTTTTTTCGTTTCAATGGTATTTATGAAATTATTACAAAAGTGGTTTTATAATGCAAACTTGACAGTTAACAGAGGTGATGTATAGCAAAGCAGAAACATTTATTACAGAATATAAGCAAAGATTCAAATTCAATAATACAATATTCAGAATCATAATTATGTAAAAGCATAAAAATGAAGTTTTCAAATTCCTTTGACTGAAATTAATTAAAGACTATCAGCTATACATAAAATTTCAAGAAATAATTATATCTACAATTGTAAACTGCAACATATATCTACTTTCAGTTTCACTTTTTTACAACCTTATGCACACCTACCACTAACAAGTAATAGGCGCCTACAGCCTACGCCTATGTATAAAAAGCATAAATAAAAAAGTTGCAACTAATTGTTTAAGGATTACAAAATAATTAAATATACAATTTACCAATATTACTCTTCCTCACATAACAGCTGCGAGAAATTGCTTACAGTCTAACTTACACCTCAAGGAAGCCAGGAACAAGTTGGGTATTGTTAAACACATTTTTATTGGTCGTGTACTTTAACACTACTTTTTTAAACCAATCAGATCATCTGTATCTGAACGTGAGATCTATCGAGATATCCGCCATTTTCTCCCACGCCGGAGAATGTGGCTATAATTTTATGAAAAGATCATAATAATTTACCAATTTGAACAATTTTTTCCACAAAGGTTGACTATGGAGGCAGTCAGAGCTTTTAATAATGAGGTTAGTAAAAAGTCTTATGGATTCTATTGTATGCATTTATGAAACATGATTTTTTATCGTTTGTCCTCCGAGTCCGAAATTTTTCACGATTTTTATCCTCAAACATATTGTTACATGTATGCAATCATTTTAATAAATCTTGTATCATTAATCTACGGTAATCATTCACGTTTTAATAAAACGGGTTAATATAAATTATTAGTGAAAATTATGTCTGGATACCCCACCCACTTTATTTTGATAAGAAATGGAACTTTCTTTTATTGAATATTTAATCCTAATGGTTCACTGTAAGTGTAAGAAGATATACGTACTTGTTACTGCATTCGTTATATGCGAAATTGGTGTGTGTAAAGAAATTGTAGAGATTTACACAAAATAAATTTGTATCAAAATATATGTGATGTATGAGCCGATGTATGATTCTATGAATAAGACTGGTCCAAACATGTGAAATATAAAATGTAGAAGTTCTGTTACACTTCCAATAACTTATGAGCAATGTTTTCTTGTTTTTGCAGCTGTCTGGCTTGTATGAGACGAAACCACCAGTCTCTCGAGCCAAAATGGCCAATGTGACCAAAGGTGCAATAAAAGCCATCAAGTTCTACAAACATGTTGTCCAAAGTGTGGAAAAATTTATCCAAAAGGTAAATAAATTATGCTTTTGCTACAATATGAATAGAAAAATACATATTTGATGTCAATCTTGTGTTGAAATAGTAATATGATTAAACATCCATTATTAATAATCAGATAAATATTAAATGATAAATAATCAACATTATCCTCAATATGAAAATACCAATTATATAAAATGATAATTTGTCAGGCTTTTCCAATGTGCAGTATTTCATTTTCAATGAATGATGATTACCATTAAGTGTTTAAAATGCCATTTTTGACTTTATATGTAATGAATCTCTCTTTGTAGTGCAAGCCAGAATATAAAGTACCAGGCTTATACGTGATAGACTCTGTTGTTAGGCAGTCACGACATCAGTTTGGGTCACAGAAAGATGTGTTTGCACCGAGATTCACGAAAAATATCATAACAACATTCCAGAACCTGTTCAAGTGTCCCGGTGAAGAAAGGGTAAGGAATTGTAGCTTAACTAATAGATTGTGAATGGAATTTTAATTGAGTATTTTCACATAGTAAATGATGTCAGAATGTTATTTCTTGTTGTGTTGTCCTTTCTTTGCATTGTGGTTGAAGCACAACTAAAATGCATAGTTTAAAAAAAAATGATAATATTAATTCATCATTTTCATGGCATTTTGTTTTAAATTATTAAGTATTTTGTCTGCTACTTTTTTTTGGTTTTTCAACAACTAAGTTTTATATTGTTAGCTTTAGACAATGTTATATTTTTTGTTATTGTTTACAGAGTAAGATTGTGAGAGTGCTTAATCTGTGGCAGAAGAATGATGTTTTCCCCAGTGAGATTGTACAACCACTACTAGATCTGGCTGCTGATCCAACGAAACCATCCCTCATTGCTGCTGGTAATGACTTTCAGTCAACCTGTTAATTAATTCCAAGGAAAATTACACAAATGGGATGTTCTAACTTCTAGAGTAGATTCTGTTTATATTTTACCAACACTGGCACTTGCTTATAAAGATAATCTTGAAATAACTTGTACCAAAGTGATTCCTGTATAATATAATCTAGGCTTTCTTGTGCTGTGAAATAGTCTTGATATTTACTTGGCATTCCAAGATAAACTTTACTGACATTGAAAATCTTGAACAATTTCTTTGGTAGTTATTCAGTTTGGTTTAAAATTTAGATATATAGACTTACGGTAAATGAAATGTCGTGTTTACAATTATTATGCCCCCATTTCGAAGAAAAGGGGGTATATTGCTTTGCACTTGTCGGTCCGTCGGTCTGTCGGTCCGTCGGTCCGTAGACCAAATGGTTTCCGAGTGATAACTAAAGAACCCTTAGGCCTAGGAACTTCAAACTTGGTATGGTGATTGGTCATGACCAGTAGATGACCCCTATTGATTTTGGGGTCAAGGGGTTAAAGGTCAAGGTCACATTGACCTTGTAAGCAAAAACGGTTTCCGATCAATAACTAAAGAACCTTAAGGCCTAGGAACTTCAAACTTGGTATGGTGATTGGTCATGATCAGTAGATGACCCCTATTGATTTTGGGGTCAAGGGGTCAAAGGTCAAGGTCACATTGACCTTGTAAGCAAAAACGGTTTCCGATCAATAACTAAAGAACTTGAAGGCCTAGGAACTTCAAACTTGGTATGGTGATTGGTCATGATCAGTAGATGACCCCTATTGATTTTGGGGTCAAGGGGTCAAAGGTCAAGGTCACATTGACCTCTTAGGTAAAAACGGTTTCTGATCAATAACTAAAGAACCCTTAGGCCTACGAACTTCAAACCTGGTATGGTGATTGGTCATGACCAGCAGATTACCCCTATTGATATTGGGGTTAAGGGGTCAAAGGGCAAGGTCACATTGACCTTGTAGGTAAAAATGCTTTCCAATCAATAACTTAAGAACCCTTAAGCCTACGAACTTCAAACTTGGTATGGTGATTGGTCATGACCAGCAGATGACCTATTGATTTTGGGGTCAAGGGGTCAAAGGTCAAGGTCACATTGACCTTGTAGGTAAAAACATTTTCCGATCAATTAACTAAAAACGCTTAGGCCTAGGAACTTCAAACTTTGTATGATGATTGGTCGTGACCAGCAGATGACCCCTATTGAGTTTTGGGTCAAGGGATCAAAGATCAAGGTCACATTGACCTTGTAAGTAAAAACGGTTTTTTGATCAATAACTTAAGAACGCTTAGGCCTAGGAACTTCAAACTTGGTATGGTGATTTGTCATGACCAACAGATTACCCCTATTGATTTTGGGATCAAGGGGTCCAAGGTCAAGGTCACATTGACATTGTAAGTAAAAACGGTTTCAGATCAATAACTAAAGAACCATTCGGCCTAGGAACTTCAAACTTGGCATGGTGATTGGTCATGAGCAGCAGATGACCCCTATTGATTTTGGGGTCAAAGGTCAAGGTCACATTGACCTTGTATGTTAAAAACGGTTTCTGATCAATTAACTAAAAACGCTTAGGCCTAGGAACTTCAAACTTTGTATGATGATTGGTTGTGACCAGCAGATGACCCCTATTGAGTTTTGGGTCAAGGGGTCAAAGGTTAAGATCATGACCAGTAGATACTTGATAACCCTTATTAATTGTTTGATCACTGGGTCAGAAGTCATGCATAATAACCTTATCACATGACTAATTGGCTGCTGATAGGGGGCATACATGTTTTACAAACATATCTTGTTTGTTTTTGTATTTAGCTCAAGCAGCTGTAGATGGAGTTTTAGCAGCAAGTGGAAAACCAAGTAGTAGTTCACAACAACAACAGCAACAACACCATCATCATCATCAGCAGTCCCATCATGCTGCACCAGCAGGGGGCGGAGATACTGGAGATGACGGTATGAACCAAGCTGCTGCGGAGAGTATGCTGGCAACACAGAATGATATGTTGAACACTGTTACTCAACTGCTGCAACAAACAAACTCGGTATTAAAGTTTATAGAAGATCTCTCATTTAAAACTTGGTCTGTCTACAATTAAAGACTTAAGTCTAGCTATTTAACAGCTACAGCAGTTTGTTAATGCTAAGCCAAATACTATACTTCTTGTGTCTGTTTTAGTGGTTTTAAAAATTATGACCCATTGTTAGTAAGTTGCATAAAAAACATAGTAATTAATGAAAGACATCGGCTTCTTTTAGAAACTGTTAAATTTAGAGTAATCTTTTAAACTTTTTGTAAGTGCATTGTGGATTATTATTCATTGCCTCGCATAAAGTGCACAACATTTCACTAATTGAACCTCCCATTTTTTTCCAGGGTAGTACAAGTTTAAGCGCTCAGCAACAGTCCCTTCAGCAGTTGCAGCTCCTTCAGCAGCAGTTGATACAGCAAACGGCACTCATGCAACAACCATCGGGGGGTGCCCCTCTAATAGACGCTAACCTGTTGGCCCAGATACAAGCGTTGACAAATCAGCTGCTTCAAAAAACTGAAGCTAAGCCAGATGATGGCGGATTTAATAAGGTATTTTATACATCTTTAATATGCTTGGATTTGTGTAATGGATTTGCTCTGCTTTTAATATGATAACAGTATATACCTCAGACTGAAGAGACCTCCTAGCTGAGTGGTAATGGTCACAACATCTCTTACTACTGGTTTGAATCACATCAGGGACAAAAAAAACAACAAGCAGGATGGACTTGCTCTTTATTTGATGTAAAGGTTAATTTCTTTCTTGGTTCCAGCAGATTCAGATAGTTACATGTTAAGTACAGAGTAGTTTTAGGTATGTGTTTTTTTTTGTTTTGTTTTTTTTTACAAAAATGGATTTAATTTTTAATACTTTCAATTCTTTAATTATTATTGTTATTATTATTTGCTAAAATCTTCTATCTGTTACCTGGATATGTTTGTGCAATTACAGAAACTTCTTGACTTTGACTATGGAGAGAGTGATGATGAAGAAGATAGAAGACCGCCACAGCAGAACCTTACTGGGTTTGTCTATTATTTCAAATTATCCTTTTCATATGAACAAAAATGATAAATAATATTATAGTTACATAAAACAATGACATAAATTTGCATTAGATTGAATTAGTGGCTGCCCACTCCATAAACTTACGCAGGCAGGATATTACCAGCTACTGCAGAATTCATCATTGAATTCTCAGACAAAACTTCTTATTTTATGATTAAATTTTGTATTAGGTGGTGAAATGCATATAGAAAAATGTGGAAATCAAGGAAAAGGTTTAACACAGTTAATGTGAAGTATCTATGTTTTAGAGGAAGAAAAAAAGAAACACAATACATGTTCTTTTAAGTTTAACTTTTACGGTACTGAAATGGACAGTGATTAGGTACCAGTATCAAGCCAAGCAAGTCTGCATATCCGTGCAGTCTGATTGGACTCTACTCTGCTTACTGTCTTGAAATTTTATCTTGATATCCCTGAAATTGATAATGAACAGCAGGTAATGGGTTAAAAACAGATTTCGGGCATGCAGTTTTATGAATTCAGCGTGTTCACTAGCCATGAAATCCTGAGGGTCATTTTGACTAAGTTTTATCGACTACAAACTTTGGCCCTCCAGTTAATATCCTGAGGGTCAAATCAGGCCTTTTGGAAATTTGAAGGGTCAAAGAGTCATTTTAAGGGTCAAACGGACACCCAGATGATTAAGCCTGCATTTTGTAGATATGTATTCTGTTATGATAGGAACCAGAGGAAAGGATAGATACATGAAATTTCTCGTTTTTAAATTAGCACAATAATCTTTGCAGGTGTTTATAAGGAAGTTGACCACTCTATTTAATATAGAGATTTTCATGGTATTCTGGATGTACATTTTGATAAAGACGTACCATAGTAACAATGAGTAAATCACTAGAATAATCAGTTACTGATTCTCGATTTTAAACATAATTAATTACAGAGATGTACAGACAATCCTGAATGACTCTGGTCTGATGCAGCAGATACATCAGGTTTCACAGACCATACAGAAAAATAATGAGTATACAACGGAGCTTACAGAACAAGAGAAGAGACGTAGAATACTCGAGCAGCAACAGGCGGAATTTGATCACCAAATAGCACAGGTATATACTTAAATAGTATCAGTGTGCAAATTTAGTGGTGGCATACAAGCCCATGGCTTACCATTTAAGACTTTCTATTGTTTTTCTTCATATATAGTCTTGAAAATATCCTTATATAATGAATTGTCGTATAAATAGGGGTGAATCTACTTCTACTTTTTAGTTTAGATTAGAAATAGGAAATTACTGTAACTTTTATGTTAGTTTATACATACTGTACTATTAAGTTTATTTGGGAAACAGGGTTTTGCAAGTTTTATAGATGACTTTTAAGAGCTTACCAGTAATTGACAATGTGTGTATATGAGAAGGCATGGCTGTGACCATCTTACGACTCAAACCTATGATTCCTGTGTTGATAGTACAAATAACTTAATCACTAGGCCACCACTTCACTTTAGTTTAAGAAAGTGAAATAATAATAATTTCTTGAAATGATTTACTTGGTAAAAAATCATTTAGTATTAGGTATGTAGTAAAACAGTTTTTTATTTTATTTGTTGTCAGTGTCTTGTTGCATGAGTTTTTTTACAGTGAAATCATTTCAGAAGAACTGTACTTGTTATTTATACAACAGTTTTGATATTGTGGTAAATTTTTTAAACAAATATTGTATACCAGTTTACAAACCCTAAATGCAAACAGTAATTTCAAAGAAATGGTTTCACGCATGTGCACTTAACATAGATTAGTTGTGTATTTATACTAACACCATATTGGCAATATGAAAGGGTGTTGAGCAACCACCTCTACCTTTTGGTTCCCAGCCACCAGCCCCGGATGCTGAATATGCAGAGGAAGGGGAGTATATGGAAGAAGTTCAAGATGAAGATTTCCGCGAGCACCAGCAATTCCGAGACAGAGATGACCGAGATAGACGTGACCGACGCCGCAAGTCAAGGGATAGATCTAGGTCAAGGTATTGTTTTAAATTAGTCTATGAAAAAATGGTTAATTATTACATACAAGACCAGGAACATTAGGTTATTTCATTTAAGAAAGATTTGTAAAGTGCTATTGAATGTAGTTTTCATTTGTGACAGAAATAATGAGAAATTGTTATGTCAAGTCACAAGATTAGTAGTTAAATACCCATACAAATGAAGAAATAAAATCTCATAATAGATGTGAAGGAAAGTCATTTAAAAATGAAATTTTTTATGTTCAGAAAAATATCTTTTTTACTGTCATGAAATATGATTCTTATAGAATCTTTCCCTTGAAAGATATAGTCATATATACGATATCCTGCAGAAAGAAAATAAATGATTTTAAGAGAATTCGATTTAGTGGTCCTCACTTAAAGTATACAAGTATATAAGAAACACATGATGATTCCTAATTTCAACATTTTTCAGACACAAACATTTGCAGATTTAAAGCCAGTACTCGTAATGTTTTTGGACTATTATCTAGTTTCACTGTATATGTTACTTTCTGTTGTAGTTAATTTATAAACTGTAAATGATTTTGTTTATTTGCAGAACACCCAAAAGACGTAGAAGATCTCGGTCAAGAGATCGTAGACGAAGATCCAGATCTAGAGATCGCCATAGGAGGTCAAGGTAAGAATGTTGACTTTTTGATATATTTATTAAAATTGGATGAAATAAATAAAAACATCACTATTTTCTTTTGTTGGATTTATGACTCCCAACTCGGAACTATGAAATTAGCCACTTAAATTTTGGATATAAATAAGAAATAACTTAACACAACTACAAATACTTGTTGTTCATATGAAATTGGCATTACATACTTATGTCCCACTTTCCAGACTTTAAAAATTACTTTACTGCTATGGTAATCCCACTATGTAATGACATTGTATATGTGGATCATAATTGAGGATTTTTTGTAGGTCAAAAGATAGAGAAAAGAAAGAAAGGGAACGAGATAGGAAGAAAAAGGGCCTTCCTCTGGTTAGAGCTAATTTTGTTACCAGTAAGTTGTTGGGGTTTTTATTTGAAATGTAAACAGTTAAATGCCTGGTTCTTGAGTGTAGATTTTCATTTTCTATGTAAAGATGTAATTCTTCTTAAATTTCAATTTATTTGCCAGAAGTGGGATTTTAGCTGTTTCTTTCTATGACCTAAATTTCATTCCAGATTAAAATATTTAAAAATATTATATTTTTGCAAAATAAACTTTTTATCTTTCTAGAGTTTGATAAAACAAATATCTGTCCAGATTGTAAATATATGCAATTTTATTGAACTGTTAAATTAAGCATGGTTAATATTCATTATTTTCAGTTTGCACAACTACTATATGGATAGGTCATTTAAATAAGTTTACATCAGAAGAGGAGCTTAAAACAGAACTAGAGAGATATGGCCCTGTAGAAAATATCAATGTAAGTTAATAAAACAGCTTGGTGTAATGGTTATTTTGATTATTGTGCTGACATTTTTGGGTTCGGTAGGAAGGGAACAGTAAAATGTAAAAAAAAGACAAGTTTAAAAACAATGGAATAGAGCTGTGAAAATATGATTATAGAGCAGCAATGTTGTTTCTGGGTTAAAATTGTTTTGTAATACTAGGCAAAGTAGAATTAAATTGTGGGCAATTTAGAAAAATGAAGAGGATTAATCAATGTTAGAACTCAAGATCTTTATTATTGATAGAACTTGTTGAAAAGTGAATTTCAGTTGAAGATAAGAATGTATCCAATTGGGGGGTGGGGGATGTTTGAAACTGTTCTGTAAATGTCAGAATATAGAAAGTCAAGAAATTTTGTTTGTTAAAAGTAGATTTTAAACATAGAATGAGTAAAAAGAAGTTAAAATAACATAGAATATCTTTTTTATCTTCACAGATGGTTCCTCCAAGAGGTTGTGCTTATGTAGTAATGACAAACCGTAAGGACGCCTTCAAGGCAATCGACAGACTTAAAGGGCATAAATTGAATGGCAGTGCTTTGAAGGTAAACAGATGGAAACTGTAGAAAAACTAGACTAAAAGAATCTTACACCGGCTGCTGTTAAAGATCAGAATATCTAGCTTGAGGGTAACTTTACGGCAGTTACAAAGCTGTCAAGTTTCCGCTTTTCAGTTACATGAGAGCTAGATATTCTCATCTGTGACAACAGCCAATCCAAGATTCTTTTTCTTGCATATAACATATGACATATATTAAAGAAAATATAACAATTTATTTTTTCATTTAGCATATTTCTTGGAGTAGGGTATAAATTTACAACTTCATTCATGATGGCAAATTAATGTCATCCGTAGGTCCCACTTCATCAATAAAAGGTGTGCTGGAATGATATAATTTAAAGTACAAGATTGTCTAACACATGGGTGTAAGACAGGTTTTTTCTGGCACCAGTGTGAATAGTAGATAATCCTATCTGATTAACAATATATTGCTTTGTTTTAACCCATGCACAGCCATCTTATAGGTGACTGCAGTTCAGACTGCCATGGTCACAAAAATTGACATACATTAGAATATATGAATTTTAAAGCTGCACGCCTTCCGATGAGCCAAAATATTTCAAGAAAATCAATATTGAGAAAAATGTACTAAAATTTTAAGAAAGGTAAAAACATTCAAGATCTAAGTTATATTTTTCATGTTATGTGCGGTTTAAGACTGATTTTGCAGTATTTTATTAACATATTTCTACTGCATTATTATCGCAGTAAAGACTATTTTTGCATATGTTGACAATTTTTTGGTAATTTTCTTGGATTGCAAGTGTCATTTGGAATATGTGAATTACTTTATATGTTCACCTCAAAATATTTTACTTTTGAATACATTTCCAAAATTTTCATGAAAATTAACATGAATCTGGAGGCGTGCTGCTTTAAATCTAATTTTTGATTTAATTAATTAGATTTTTTTTAAGTTCTTTAATGAATGGACTATTCCCATTTCAAAAAGGGGAAATCAGTTACTCATATTCAACAACTTAGGAGTTACTTTCTATCTTACAATGTGGAGATAGTTGATATTTATTATATTTTACAGACTGCCTGGGCACAGAGTACTGGTATACGTGAGTCAGAGTTCAAGGACAGCTGGGATTTAGATGAAGGGTCAATGTATTTACCGTGGGACAATCTACCAAAAGACTTAACACACTTTCTTGATGGTGCCATCATAGATGGAGCCTCACTACCTGAACACCTCAAAGGTAATTCACTCACATGAGTGTATAATGCTTCCATGTATTTAATGCTCTTTAGACTTCAGTATGTGAAATTTGCATGAAGAGATCCCACTAGGATGAAATCTTGCTATAATTGGACATTAAAATTAGTGTTATTATACAAGGCACCAAATCTTGACCTGGAGTGAGATAGCATATAAGAATATTTTGTAATTTTTACATCAGATTTTGAAGTGAGTTGGTACACTGATAGGAAACTATTTTGTAATCAGAGTCATTGGTGCCTTCCATCAGGCATGGAAATAATAATTTTTTGTCACGATCCCGGACATTGATTCATAGTTATTTATCTCTCACTGCTGATCATGAGGGATTAATAGTTGGTCAGTACAGTGAAATTGGCAAGTACTGGTTAGTTATCCAGGACAGACGGTAAAGTGGACCAACTGACGATATATGAACTAAAATGTGTACCTTAGGCACAAAGTCACTGACAATTTTTGCTTCATGTTCTTGCTTTTGAGTTGAATAAATATGTGTATTAACATAGTGGATGTATTTCAGATATCCCAACAGAAAAAGTTAAAATAGAACAATCAGAACAGACTACCACCACTGCTGGTCAGGTATCCAATTCGGCTGGAATGATTAGCATGCCAGGCCAACCACAGTTACCCCAGATGCCAGGTCAACCACCAATGATGGGTAAGTTACTAGTTGAAGATATTTTGCGAGTCATGTGATTAACTACATTGATAGTTATTATTGTTTGGCATATTAGTTATCAGAAAACTCTGATATAGCAAACTGCATAGCAACAACTATGGCTGTAAAGTTGTTTCTCATAGTTATGAGATATGTGACCAAAATAAACTACTTAAAGACATGAGAAATTTTGGATATTTTTACCTATTTCAGAAATGTTAACATTGTACGTTTTGTTTTGACACAAGTATATTTATGACTAAGAAGGCTGATATGTTATTACAGGTATGATGCCAGGGAACATGCCACCTATGCCAGGTATGATGCCTGGAATGATGATGCCAATGCAGAGGCCAGTAGTGCCAGGCATGCCACCTCAACCCATGACCATGACCCCAGGAGCACCACCCCAAATGATGCCAGGATCTCAAGTCCCAACCATGCCAGGAGTCCGACCTGTAAGATTTAATGTTTTTGACATTCATTATTTTTTATAATTCAAAAATCTTTCAAGAAATGGAATTGTAAGAAGATAAAAATTTAGGACATGTATGAGTGCTTGAAAAAGCATAATACCAATGTAATTAAGTCATTTCAAGGATTGGGAAAAAACTTATGGGGGAAAAAAACGAAGGAAAGTTTTAGAATCACATATAAAATGTATAAAACTATATTATCTGCTGCCTATAGTTTATAAGTATTGTTTGATTTTTTTTTTGAAAAGAATGATAATAATACTGTATGTTTGAATATTTCCTTAACAAATGTCTTAAATCTTTCAAGTTAGGAATCCTTGACTATTTCTTCTTTTACAGCCTGGTGCAGGAGTAATACCTCAAATGCCAGCCATGAGTATACCCAGTACAGCAGCTGCCAACTCCCTAGCACAAACCATACAAAATATCATGTCTACAACAGCTGGTAATTTCTTGTTTGTAACATCTTGTTAGGCATTTTCCGACTATAATAAGCTCCTATTTAAGTTCATCATAGTATTGCCTGCATTGCTTTGCACTGGCTTTTTTTTTACCCATAAACTTGATTGCACCCTGAAATGGTGATTGAACCAGAAACCTTATTCTACAAAATTTTATCATGACAGTAAATTGTGTTAAGTATTTCTTGAAACTTTAATGAGATGTAATTTTGATAAAAAAAATGTCAATTTACCAAAGTTAAATTGATGAAGTGATAAAAAGATCAAAGGTAAACATGAGAGATTTATGTATTTTCAGGTGTTATACCAAGCTCTCCATCAGTGCCACCACGGCCTACTGGGCTTTTACCTGGAATGAGCCCTGGTGGTCCCAGATTTGGCTTCAATCCTAACATGCCACCACCTGGGTTCAGACTTCCACCACCAGGTTTTGGGAGTCCGATGAGACCACTTTTAGGTGGTCCTCCGGCTAGTATGCCACCAGTTACCAAACAATCAGAGTCTAGTCAGCTAGGTGAGCGCTTATCAATGCTGGCTGGTCAAGGAACTAAACAGCCAGAGATGGCGTGGCCACCAGACAGCAATGATAAAGATGATGACATGGAAGAAGACGATGATATAAATGAAGACAGATCAGAAATAATTCAAAACAATACCTCGTTGCCCCCTGGCGGTCAGTTTGGAAGAGCTGCAAATATGCCACCTAGAGGTATGGATCAGTCTCCTATGAGAATGATGGGACCTCCACCTCCTGGAGGGTTTCCACCAGGTGGGCCTCCTGGTCCAACTAATCAACCATGGAACATGCCCCCGAGAATGGGAGGGCCAAGAGGAATGAGGCCCCCAATGGGGGGCCCTAATATGGGCCCAATGGGAAATCAAGACAGATTTGGTGGACCTATGAATCAAATGATGGGCGGTCCAGGGCCTAGAGGGCCGCCTTTTATGGGAAATATGCCAGGAGGACCAGGTTTTCAACGTTTTGGTGGCCCAAGGGGTCCTGGAAACATTAGAGGTCCAGTGTCGCTGCTGGATCTTGATTTAAAACCAAAAGACACTTTTGTTGGCGAATCATTCAAAAATGAGGAAGGGTCAATTCCTGAAGAAGATATGGTTGAAGAGGAAGATACTAATATTCAAGAGGAAAATTATAATGAAAATGAACAGGACGAACCTGAAGAAGGGTCAAATGATTGTTATCCGTTTAATAACTGGACATCGGTGAATAGAAATAACAATGGTGACAGAAATAGAGACAGGTCTGGTGGGTATGATAGGTCAAACAGAGGACGTGATCGTGAACGAGATAGGGATGATGACGACAGGGATCACGACAGGCGTGACTCAAGGGATAGAGATAGACATAGATCACGTGATCATGGAAGATCACGTGAAAGAGATCGCAGTCGGGAGAGAGAACGTGATCGTGGTGACAGAGACCGTGATTGGAAGCGAAGAGATGACCGGCGTGATGACAGACGTGACAGAGACCGTGATCGTAGTGATAGAGACCGGTCACGAAAAAGTAGATGGAGTGATAATGATATTGAGAAACAAAATACAGAGGAAAAATCAGACGATGCAACATTAGCTCAAGGAGAAAAGAAAGTAACAGATGCTGGAGAAGAAACTAATGTTGAAAATTCAGGAAGTATACCAGAAATTGTGCCACCAGCTGAGCCCAGTGAAAAAGTTATTGAAAAAGTTAGTAATGATAATGAAAATAGTAATGTTACACAAGAAGCAACTGATAATAAAAATAGTGAAGTTTTAAATGAAAGTGTTAACGAAACTAAAAATGAAGATTTAGATAACAACACCAATAATAACAAAGAAAATATAGAACAGGATGAAAACATCGAGCAAAATGCCAATATAGAGAAAACTGAAGTCTCAGAAGACATAAAGCAGATGGAAAATGGAAATGAATCCAGTCAAAATAATGGCCCAATTAGTGAGGATAAAATAGAAACAGTGTCAGAAAATAAAAATGTAGAACCTGAAAAAGTTTCAGGTGAATGTACAGAAAATGTGCAACAAAATGTTGACATGGACTTGGAAGAAGGTGAAATATCGAGCTAGGGTTAATCAGTGTTATAGTTTTCTCATGGAGTGTGTTCATTACATTACTTGGAATGAATAAATAACGTCTTTCAGAATGTTCTAATGTCAGCATTTTTCACTCATGTATGGATGCAAAAATGTTTCCTTTTCATGCTTATGCAAGAATGTGACCAGTTGTCATATCATAAACATTTAAGATGATTGAAAAAAAAATGAAGAAAAAAATGCTTGTTTTGAGCAGTACTGGTGCTGAAAATATCTAAGTAATAATTATTTTGGGTTCAGAAAGAAATTGAAGAATTGTTAATTCAGTGGTTCATTAATGGAAAAATACAACATGTATTTTTCATAGCTTTTTTTTTCTTTTCTGTTATAACATTTGATGATTTTTATTTTTTACATTTGATGAAATCATTTGTTAACCAAAGTCATGAGTTTAAAATTGTTAAATTGTTTTTTTTTTCTCAAATGGATTGTTTTTTTAAAGTTTTAAGAAAATGTTCCTTTGTTTAATAGCTATCATGTTACAAGTAAGGTGTGTAAGTTTTACACATTGAGATATTTGTTGATTCTCTTTGACATTCTTCAGCACACAATGTTCTTTTTGTATTTTGATATTTGTGGGAATAATGGCCAATCTATCATATTAATGGGGAAATAAGACATAAACTTTCATTTTCTTTTTAATTCATTATCTACAAAGACCTGGAATGGATTACTATACTTAAGTGCCAATATTGATGAAATTAGAATTGAATACATATGCTATTGATAGGTTGGGACTAGAAATTTTTTATTATTATTCAACATAAATTTTATTACCAGTAACAGTTCATTCGGATATCTACTAATTTTACAAATTACCTTAATCGGCTTTTTACTAGTTATCTTTAATTCTTTGGGTTTGGTGCTACAAACCAGAAAATCAAGACTAATCTTGAACCTTGCATGTTGGTCATTTTCATTTCAATTTGGCATTGGCAAAGCGACATGCCAGATTTTTATACAAGATTTCATTCTCATTATTTTGTGCATTCAGCCTCATCTTTTCATGTAACTGTAAAAATGTCATTACTGGTGCAAACGTTGTAATTCTATAAGCAGATGTGATGGTGAAAACATAGTGTATTTTATTTGTAAATTTCCGCAATTTTATATTTTATAAAATAATTGATTTAAAATTTATCTTTGCATGCATTATTATGCAAATGCGTATAATGAATTGTGATCTCCTCTATGGGGAAGAAAAAGTATGGAAAAAAACCTAGAAAAAAATAAATAAAACAAAATAATTGTTTCTTTGTACATTATAATTCAAAAGCATATATGATTATTCTGTGGCAATATGTGTGTCTGATATTGTTGGAATGATCATGGATTTTTTTAATCCGATCAGTCGAAAAATAATGATGTCAGTTTCCAAAGTTTTTGACAAGTAAAGCTGCCCCTGGTCTTGTTAGCCATAATGTAGGCCAGTCTTTATTACATTTACAACAAGGTTAAACATCCTAGTCTATGTTTATGTCACGAAAAATATATCGATAATGGTCACTCCTTTGCCATAAAAAGTATATCCATAAAAGAAAAGACTTAAGTGGTCATCGAACCTTTGACATAGAGGAATCCAGTCATTAACCTTAAGATGCTCCCAACGGTCGACCACCCCA
The DNA here is from genome assembly GCF_026571515.1 of Ruditapes philippinarum. NCBI lineage: Eukaryota > Metazoa > Mollusca > Bivalvia > Venerida > Veneridae > Ruditapes > Ruditapes philippinarum. Next base: position 170,397 of record NW_026855592.1, read on the forward strand.
TGATGTACCTTTTTGCCAGTTGATCAAGTCAAGGTAGGAAAATAAGTGTAGATATTGAAAGTTTGCTGACATTTTCTGTTGTGTTTCATTCATGCTACATTTAACTTTGAATAAAATTTGAAAATTTATTTCCTTTTCCATTTGATGACTTGGATCCTTTTTGTTGAAACTACAAATTTACAGTTTTTGAGTGATTTTGAATACATAAAATTTCACATGGTAAAATTGGTTGAAGTTGCTGTTAAGGAACAAAATGATGTTTTATTCTGAGTTAAGTGTAGTTTTGGTTAAGAATTGTTTTATGTGCTTGTGTAGTTTGTCCAATTTGTAAAGATGAAAATTTTTTGGATTTTCCTTATCCTTAAAAATGTTTATATTTCAAGTCCCTTTCAAATGTTATTTATGTATATTGCTTTTGTATATTGTATTGTTAAGGGAAGAATGATGTTATAAGGTAGGTTATATTATGTATATATTTCAACGCTGGAGGATTCTACAGGAAAAATTGGACAGAAATTCGGGGATAATATGAGGAAAATGACATTGACTTTTGAGAAGTGTGTTTTGCAGTGAGGTATGTGAACATTGACAAATTGTATATATGATTTAGTTTAGTTTATATATTAGTGTATTCATTATATAGATCGAAATAAAAGTTTTGTACAGTTATATATGGTTGAACTTTGTCTGGCTGAGCTTTGACACTTAAAAAGTAAAGGATTGCAGGGAGAGCACTATGTTTTAACCATAGAAAAAATAACCTGATTAAGTTGTACCAGTAACGTCTTTAGTCAAGAGATAAATGCAAAAATATTGAAAACTTAATTTGTTCATTTAATTAGGGGATAAATTGATATACACTTGGAATGACCACTGTCTTTATTGAAAATGTAATGGTTTTATGTAAAGTATTGTATTTTAGTCCAAATAAAGATTTTATTTCTTGTTATTAAATTCAAACAACATTCCAACAAAAAGGCAGTATTTTTAGGAAGATGAAAATGTGCACTAAAAAAATAGATTTTGAGCTAAGCCCAATGCAATAATCGTGACCTATTCTTTTGTTGATACATCTGATGAAAAACTAGGTCACAGGAGCTAGAAAAAGAAAAATATTATCAAAGAACCTGTAACACAATTTTTTCATGGTTTTATTTCATAAATAGGATGCTCAAATTAAGATTTGTCAATATTGCAAGTACCAATAAGCATTATTTATAAAGATACTACCCAATTTAACATTTCATGTAAATAAAGGGAGATAATTAGAAAATTCTAAGTCAAATTTTCCAATAAGAAATGAATGCATGTAATTTAATGATTAAATATAATGTGCACAAATATTTGCAGTACACATTTTACATATTCTTCAATGTTTGAAAAAAAATTTATTTGCATAATTATATACATATACTATAATTTTTTGCAAAAGTGGTATACACACAGTAACAATATCAATCACAGAACTACTGTAGTGCCATATTTTAGGCTATATAGCAATCCAATAACACAATGATTGTTGCACTTATATATCTTGTATAGTACAAGTTTTCAAAGGGATATTAAATTTTTTACCTTAATGTCATGAATTTGGACAATACATATTTCAATTTAACATGCTAAGAAATGGTTACATCCACACAATATTATTTCCAATAAAATTAAGTAAATACATATTTTTTTAAAGCAACAGTAGATTAGATTTGATAGGCTTGAACTTGGAAGTATTATCTCTTAAGTACATTTACCAATTTAAGGCAATGTTTTTAGAGGATACAACATTCATTAATGCACTATTCAACAGAAAAAAAAATTTAAACTCCTTATTTTATAATGACTTCAAATTGTTGTAAATATACAGCAGCATGTTTGAAACATTCTTTGCTCTTTTAAAAGCTTCTTTGCTTAAGAGTTTTTCTAAATGAGCCACTTTAATAGCTCATTGCTTTAAAGTAATAAGTACTCGCGATTCTGAATTTATTGCAAAAATATGCATAAAATGCATACTAACTTGAAGCACGATGACAAAAATTTTTGTTTCCAGTGAATCTTTTGAAAATGTAGATACTTTCATTTTCCTAAAAGTTTTCTTTAATTACAAATGACCTGTTTTAGTTGAGTTTTAAAAATATATCAGTTTCCTAAAATGGTTATTTCACTTGTAATAATGAAATTAATCATTTGAAATTTACTCGTTTGAATTTTTAGCCCCGTACGGTTGGGTTTCGGGTTTGATAATTAACCAGTCACAACTGGTCACTTAATGAGTGACTCGTAAATGACGTCACTGTTAATTTTTAATATTTGGAACCTTTTCATTAGTATTATCGGTTAAAAATTTATTTTTTTATAAAACGTTGCCTTTGCACTCTAAAAAAAGTCATTATTTTTATTTTAAAGTTAAATTGAATAATTTTATTGTCACCTTGGTTCACCAAAAGGGATTTACTCTTATGTTGCCATGATAAAAGCATTACTTTTTGTCTCACTCGGTGAAATATATTCCGATCTTACACTGAACTAAACAAATATCCACTATAACTTTAAATTTTCAACTTAAATTACACTGTATTTAGAATTGATTAACAAAACCCTTGTAAAACAGTTATACATTGTTATAAATTGGATCTTGTTTTCCATGCAAATTAGCCAGTTTTCATAAATGTAGTTTGTTTCCACTTTGATAATGTGTCATTGTAATTAATGAAAAGATTTAATCATTTGAATTTACTTGTTAATGAATAAATTTTTCATTGAAGTTTACATGGATGATTGTGTCAGGAATTTTATAATTGATAAATTCCAACTTTCATTCTTAATGAGTGGACCTGATAATGATCAGGTTTATCACTAAAGTTAACTTGTTAATGAATAAATGAACTTTTTAATGAATATTCATCACTGGCTTACCATATTTATTTATAATATAGAGGCTCATAGGGAAGACTGGGCTTGCCTGTGTTGCCTCTAAATAAAGTCATTATTATTATACTGTAAGTATTAATTAGTAATAATATTAATTTGTTGATGCATTGGTTCACCATAGATTTACTAACTTATTGATAAATGAATAAAAGCATTAAAATTAACATGAATAGGATTTAGAGGGTCAGAGAAGAACAACAGGAAACAATTAAGTAAATCATTTTAATGAATTACAAATGCATTACATAATGTATAAACTTTATATAATTTTTATAGTTTAACAATATACAGTTGAACATTCTCAATCATAATCCTTGCATAGAATGAGACGTTATTTGTATAAGAATGAAATATACCCTGGCTTAATTACAAACATAAAATATCATTTCTTGCACCGCTAAGTTGATATATCACCATCAAAAAGTTTTCCCTCGTATATTAACACAGCTCCACTGAGGTCAAAAAACACATAAACATAAAATTTCATTCAAATCCTTATAAATCAACTGGTGATCTTGAAATGGAAATTTTGATCAGTTTGCATAATAAAAATATTTTTTTGGGGAAAAAACAGAATAAGTATTTTATGATTCGAAATTTTGTACACCAAGTTAACAAATGGTACACAACTTCTCCATGTAAAAACCACTGGGAGAGTCCCTTTAACTAATCACATAGTTTAGTTACCATATAATAATGTTACAGTGTAGTGTTACCACATAAATATATTTGAATGAAGTGTTACTACATAGGTAATGTGGAAAAAAAAACACCTTTTAACTTTATATGAAACAAATCTTTTAAAAGAAACGAATGATCTTTAGAAAAGCCTCTTATTAAAACCTGCATCAGAGGAAGGAAGGAATAAAATATGTAATAATGGTTGATTAAAATTGATAGTATATAAAATGATTCAAAACATGCATATCTTATTCCTATAACACATTTGCTAAAAGATTTGAAAATCTCTAAAATGTCGAGAAGATTTTAAACAAAGTAAAAAGTCATCATCCAACCCTCTGAAGCTTTTAAAATTGATATATAAATCAGATCTAAAATAGCAGTAATTGGTCAAATGTAAAATTTGCCATAAAGGTTATGCATGAATGTTAATATCAACAAGTTCTTTGATGAGACATCAAATACAATCAAACACTGTGTCGGAGACTATGTCTAACCCTTACCCTTCTTGAACAGAAAGTGATTTAAACCTTTGCCACCAGTATATAGAGGCAGGCCAGCCTGCACTAGTCTCACCAGGCTTCAATTTTCATCTTGATATCCTCAAATTTGATAATACTCAGTTCCAATAATGGAAACTGGACAAATCCATACAATAATTTCAGCAGATAATGCGCTAAATTAAATAAACATCATAATTAGGAATCTTTATGGCCACTTTTCTGTTAAAAGACATAGTGCAAAAATATAATAATTAAGGGACATCTGTCAAATATCATTCCTATATATAAAAATATTAATCAATGATTGGACTTATAGCTTAAATTTCACTAGATTTACAATATCTACACATCCACTTTAAGGTATCAAATATAATCAGCTTGACAAACCTCTACAGTTAATTTACATGTAGCATGAATAGTTCTATAAATATAATAACTTGGGCTACTTTCATATTAAGTCGAAAGGAATTCTGAATTTCTATCATAAAAACAGCAGATAAAGTAATGCTGATTATGTATTACACAAATATTGAAGTTCTGATATGATAATATTATTCTCTGCTTTCATCCAACTCCTCAATGCTTTCATAGTATTGTCTTGACAAAATCAAGAACTGTACTCTGGAGACTACCCCCGTATTACTTCAATCCAGATACTAGTAGAAAGTTTCAATCTTAAACCAGTCAAAAACTTCTTCATCTCATGGGTTGAATCTCAGTGTAATATTAAATCATCAGTCCATTGAACTATTTCATTTTGAGATAGATGTTATCATAATGTTGTGTCCGTCTTACTGTTTGTATTTGCACTCTGCCTTAAATTAAATGATGAAGAGGATATTCCACAAATCACAACCAGTTTTCTGCCATATTTTTGTTTCAAAATATGAAAATTGCATATTTTCAAATTCATTGAAGGTAGTTCCTTTCAACTTGTCAAGTAAGAGCTGGTTTCCCGCTGATTTTGATTGTAGAGCCGGGTTCAAATCTGATGGGAATGTATCCGTCAATGTTACAACCAACCACACATGCTTCATTATCTGTTAAAAAAAAACATGATTGTGTTAAATAAATTACCAGCACACTCAATATGAAAATACAAAAATCTAGTGAAAAGTTTTCAATGTCGTTCAAAATCTTACGAAATGAGAACGCAATGGCAAAAAGCAGAACTTATTTTCTTGCAAAAACATATATAATTCTGTGTCGCATGCTGGGTTTCATGTCGAAATATTCGCCTTTCAAGTACCTGCCTTTTTGACAAACTTATGCTTGCCAGGGTACTACTGCCCATGGGCAGGCACCAAGGGACAAATATTCTGGTCTGAACTACAAACACATGTCTGATATTTTTCTGCAGATTCTTCCATAAATTATATGCTTTACATCCATCAATTTATTTGCCATGGATATTTTTGTCATGGATATTAATACTATTTCCTCTGTTACCCTTTTCTTATAGCAGTGTATAAATTTACTACTTCATTCATAATGGCAAAATTAGATCACCCTAAGAATGCAGTTCATTCATAAAATGCACTGAAATGATATTATTTTCGAGCATGTCACTCATTTGGCACCCCAACCACCATGCCAGATGAAATCTGCAGCATGTGCAAAACCAATGGAAACACCAGTCTGATATGCAAGAATAAGTGGTTAGTTTCTTACCTATGTACATTTCAACGGTGTCCAGACTAAAAGACTGTTTGATCTGTTCCAACTGAAGTCGCCCATTGTCCAGCAGAAATTTCTTCTCTATTTTAAATCCATCTTTGCACCAGAAGCATATTTGAACAGTGTCTGAAACATGTAACATACACAATCAATCAACCAATAAATCCAGCTCATTCATCTTCAATGACAATTTAAATAATTCAAATAACCTTGGTATAATGCCAAATTTTCAGCATCAAATGTACTTTTTTTTTAGCAACAACCAGGTGCATAGCTTCACAGTGATGTTGATCATTATTCCTGTAATTTAGTGATGTTGATCATTATTCCTGTAAAGTTGGTTGATTCTAACTCAAGCACTCAAGGAACAAATAACACAACATAATGAAACGGTTTTTACTAAGTCAAGGGAAATAACTCTAAAAATACTATATAAATCCACACGAAAATACCCAGGTGCACAACTACACATGCTGATCAACATTCCTGTAAAGTTTCATGACTCTAGGTCAAATACTTTTTGAGTTACGTGCGACACAAGTTGAAAATTGCAAATTTTTACTAAGTCAAGGGCAATAACTCTAAAAATACTGAATAAATCCACACGAAAATACCCAGGTGCACAACTGCACATGCTGATCAACATTCCTGTAAAGTTTCATGACTCTAGGTCAAATACTTTTTGAGTTACGTGCGACACAAGTTGAAAATTGCAAATTTTTACTAAGTCAAGGGCAATAACTCTAAAAATACTGAATAAATCCACACGAAAATACCCAGGTGCACAACTGCACATGCTGATCAACATTCCTGTTAAGTTTCATGACTCTAGGTCAAATACTTTTTGAGTTACATGCGACACAAAAGAGAACGGACGGACGGACAAGGGTAAATCTAAATGCCCGCCACTAAAGTGGGGGCACAAAAAAAATTCACCTGGTTTGTTGGCTGACTGGTACCTGGTCGGCAGAACACAGCTTGATTCATCTACACGCCTGTAATAAATGTTGAACTATGTTTAAAACCATTTGCATGTACTTCCATCTTACTTACATTGGTTGTAAGTTCATTAGGAAAGTTTAAGTAACTTGATTTATTTCTATAGACCTAAGACACTTCAGCACTAGAATATATGTAAATAATGTATGTGTTGGATAATAAAATAATGTACAATCCTAACTAAGGAAGACACGTGAACATCGTCAAAGAATGAAAATAAAGCCTGTAATCTAGATATTTCTTTATATACTTGTTCTTATTTTATGCAACAGTCTTGCTTTTACACAGAATTTCCTCTTTTGCAGATTAAAAAAACCCACAATAAATGAGTACCCTAGTTAGACTGAACATATAAACAAGCAGGCCAGACATTGTCCAGGTTGCACAGGTCTAATATCTCTGAAATACTCGAAACTGACTGTACAATAAAGATATTAGTTTATACATATTTACTTCAGTCCTATTGTGGAGAAAGAAAGGACATTACTGTAACAATACTCGAGTTTGCTTCCTGGAACTAACCAGTACTGGTGTCGTATAAACCCTTTCCACGCTAAATATCTTGAATGAACTTGTCCTTTTTTCAATCTGGACAAAACCATTCACCATTTATATTTTAATTTCAAAATATTTACTGATAATGATTGAATGGCGGTCAGTGCAGACCATGGTCAGGCGGGACATGTTTCAAGGATGATTGTGGTCTGCACTGGTCACATGGGTAAACTTTCTTGGCACCAGCATGCCAAAGATTGAGAAACATAATTATGACTCCTGTAGGATTTAACCCTAGATCCCTGGACAGGCTCATATCTTATACACTAGCTGGACCCCTTATCAATGCCATATGTTATTGTTAACTAACCTGCTTAATCTATTCATTTGTTCTTGCAGTTTGGTAATTTTCTCATTCTGAAATAAAAAAAGTAAAAATCACAAAAAAAATCAATATGAATTTTTACAATTCTAACCCTTACATTGATGAAAACAATGTTAGTATATAGCCAGCTCAGCCTACACGGCTGTGCTGGGTGAAAATGTACTGATTGCTGACTAACTTCTATCATGAAATTGTGATATCCCTGTAATTAATTAATCATGAAATTGGATGAATCGATTTAGGAAGTTAAGCAAGTTAAGGGGTAACTATTTATTAGATCATTTTGGTTTTTAAGACATAAAACATAATCTCTCCTTTTTCTGCAAGCATGCAACACAAAATGTAATTTATGTCAGAAAAATTGAAATAAACGATGTTATTTACCTGTTCCTTCAGAAGTTTGTCGATATCATCTAAAGATTCTAATGATGTACTCAATTTCTGAGCCCCAAATGATTCTTTCACAACATTAGTGGCAACTGACTTTGATTTTAATTTCTCCTCTAAATAATTTTCCATGATTGTCTGGCTTTCAGTTTCCTCATTGCACAAGGTCTGAAAGTTTAATGTTCCAAAATTACACTTCTGTGAATCAAAATCCACTTTTTCAACTTCAAGATCTGTCTTTGAGATTTCTTCATCTCCCCCTATTTCAGTTATTTTATTCATTCTTCCTGAACTAGCATTCTCATCTTGTATTCCAATTTTTAGAGAAGTTATTTCCCTTGAGAGTTCTTCAGTTGGAGGTACAGAATGTTCACTAACTTCTGTTACAATCTTCACTAAATTAGATTCAACTGGTATTTCAGTTACAGACACAGGTTCAGACTTGACTCCAGACACATTTTCATCAGTCACATGCTGCTGCACTACAGCATTTTCTTTCTCTGTGTTTTTCATGTGTAACTCTGGAGATTTTTCTGATGAACAGGTACTTTCAGCATAATGGAGATTATCCCTGGGGGACATTTCTGGTGAATCAGAGAGATACTCCATGGGCATTTTAGTTGTGACATTTTCTGTATTCCCTTGACTTGAACCGGAAGACTGCCGTGACAAGTCATCTCGGTTTTTTCGCATAGATTTCTTCTTCCGAACAGGTCGTTTTGGAGGGTCGGGAACCTCAAATTGAATTTTTGCATCACCATTCGTGTACTTACTGTCACCGTTTGTTTTTGAAACTTCAGAAAGAACACTGTCAGTAAAACTATCTGATTTTTCTTTGGGTATTTGTTTGAATGTATTGTTATTTTCTTTGTTCTCCACCACTCTCACCTCAGCGGCTCTATTTTTCAGATTTGTATCGAAATTGATCACACTGTCATAGATGCTATCATAATCCCGGTCGTCTTGGAGACCGTTTGTTGACACTGATACGGGTATGGAAGGAACACTCTGCGTATGAGTTAAAGGTGTCTTTTCATAATGACCTGAAGTAATGTATGTAAAAAAATTGTGCAGCAGTGTCTGTGTTAATACATACATCAGTTATAAACATGAAGATATCCTTAACTTTTAACAGTGTGGCATATTTATCTATGTCATCAAATTTTACAGATTATTTTACTGAATTCATCCAAATTCCAAAATGGTATAAAACATGGCTAACTTAAACAAAATGTTTAAAGGTTTACAACAGACTTAACTGAGTGGTAGTATAATTTTAGCCAATATCGAAAAAAAACAAGATTCTCCACTAAAATCTTACCATGTTTAAGATTGAAGAATTTCAGTACGGACTTCATTGTTACAGTAGATGATGATGAAGGGAAAGCAACATCAGCAGAACCTCTTTTACCACAGATTACTAATATACCATCTTCATTACTATGGCAACAAGATTTCGGTAAACTAGCTAACCCTCTGGGCCTCTCCTCTTTGTCTAGTGCCTGGTATTAAAAAATAAAACGTAACATATCACAGATAATGACTTTAAATTCATCTATTTGACATACATGTGTATAACATATTCATTTTGTTGTTTAACAATGTGCCTATGTAGCATTTTGCACCAATTTCAAACAACTAACAGCTGACAACTTACTGGTACATAAACTTTGCTGCATAAATAAAACTCTTCCAAGCACAAAAGCAAATTTTTCACATGAACAAACATGGAAAGGTAATCAATTATTGAAATGAGCATACATGGCAAAGATATCTTAATCACTCCCACATTGAAGTCCTGTCAAAGTCGAAGGTCAAAGTCATTTTTCCTCAACATGCAACACAAAATGTCAAACCCTTCATGAAACAATAAATATTGGCAAGTTTTCTTTAATGTGACAGGACTGATATCTCTGATAATAATTCATTGAGTGCTTTCAGTGTAAGGTTACAGACACTAATTTAGCTAAAATAGGCCTAATATAATATCTAATATCTAAAATAAAAACCCTCAAGTTGGCAATTATTGTCATATTAAATTATACAGGAAGCTTAATATGGCCAAACAATTTTTTTTATAAATTCTATAAAGTATATTGATTTAGATATGACAGACACAATAATTATGATTCTTTTTTTGTTCCTTCACAATCTGTACATTCTCTCACAAGAAGAGCTTTACTGCAATTTTGGTGAGCAGAGATTTTATATTTCCGACCATTTACACATTCTTTGTTAAATTATCAAATCTTTATATCACCAATATTTATCATAAAGATAACAATACATTTCCATCTACTAATAGAATTAACAGAAAGTTAAACAATATGATTAGCCTTTGCTACTAGTATACAGCCAGGCTAGCAATGTGATCAGACTTTATACTGTTGACAAACTTTTAGTTTCATGCTGATACCCCCAAACTTGATAATAAACAGTTCCAAAAATGGAAGCTGGACTAGTCCATTTAAAACATTCAGCAGTTGTTTTCAGCAGGTTAAGAGTTAGATATGGAATTTTGAAAATAAAAAAAAACTTACAATTTCAAGAGTTTTTGTGATCTGTTTCCGGTCATATGAATACACCTGTAACAATGTTTGAGTATTACTTCCAACAAGTACCAGGTTCAAGTTTGCCTGAAATAATATACAAATATATTTGTATATCAGAAATGTTCATACTTGGATTATAAAAATAGCCGGATAAAAATAGCATACAACTATGATTAAATGTATAAACAGTGATAACAATAGCTAGTTAATCATAGCTAATAATCATGATAGAAATTACAGTGATATTTTGTAGCATTGTCATGTATTTGTTTTTGACAGAGTTTAATTTTGTTTGATTTTAGTATTAAATTTCAATATTTGAATTTAAGCTATTTCTCTGACATAGTAAATGTATTTTTGACAAGTGTAATATATCTAATATTTTTCTTTGTAATTAGGTCCACTTTATAAGATGAGGCTATTGTAATTTTCTCAATTGGTGTTGACAAACACATCTTTTCTCTAGGTTTGAAATTACAATCAAACACTATTGACACCAGCTTGATGCATGTACCAAAATGTTTTTCCAAATGTATTTATGCACCCTATCCTTCTCTAACTTGGGGAGTATAGGGGATAATTGGTGAAAAGAGGCAAGGCGTTACCCTCTGTTTGTCCCCACCAATTTTATTTTTTTTACCAATTTGATGGATTTGTTTTGAAGCTATAATATTGGGAGGGGAATAATTTCAAAACAAGCATTTTGGGCGACTTTATAATCTTAATGTCCTCAAGGCTTTTACTGAAGATTAGATAGACAAAAAGTCAAAGTCTCTGCTATTCTCTGGGTAGGAAATGTGTTGATTACAACTTAATGGTGCATTATAATTTATTATAAATGGGAACAACCTGAATATGAATGCTGAATTGCGTGATTCTAAATGTGACAATCTCTTCTTTTTGAAGCTTTATAGTTTTCTTCAAAGGTTTTTTTTCTTTGTGTAACATTTTCCCTGCTGAAGGTGAAAGTGATTAGTCTTTGCCACCAGTATAGAGCCAGGCCAGCCTGCACATCCAAGCAGTCTGACCAGGCTCTATACTGTTGGCTGGCCAACTTCAAATTCTCATCTTGATATACCTTAACTTGATAATGGACTGTTCCAAAATGGATATTGGAAAAGTCCATTTCAGAAATTCAGCAGGTTAAAGGTTAAGTTATTATTTTATATAATTATTCAGATTTAAATATGTCACTCGCTACAAAGTTATACCTGGTAATGTAGTAGGTCAGGGGTAAGAACACCTTTTACATCAACACTGGTCACTTTAACAGGTTTCTTCTCCGTAGATAGGTCTACACAAACTAACCTTGAACAATCCTCTACTACTGTCTGTAAATATAGAGACATATTGTTGATGTGAAAAAAAACAACAATTAATATTAAGTTTAATTTTTAAAAAAAACATATGTGACGTGAACAAAAAGTAATTTACACTTTCAATCCACGTAAATTACCATTAAGAGGTAAAAATATGTAAAAATAGTCCTCACTGTAATAGTCACGCAGGTGATAATAACTGCAAGATCAGTCAATAATTGCACATAACATGTAAATCATTACTTAAATCTTGAATTTTTTAACCGTTCTTTAAATCTTTCTTTTTCTTTAAAAAATTTTCTCAAGTTAGATTGTCTTGGAATATTTCGGTTTGTCAGTAGCCAAGCAGCTTTAATATGCCAAGTTATGTTAATGATTCTTTTTAAAAAATGACTAACATTTGCATGTTTTTGAGGTGCTATTATTAAGTGACCTTAAAGGGTTTAATTATAAAATTGGTTGTCTTTCTACTTACATCTGGATTTCTTTGGAGATTTAACAATGAATCTTTAGCAGAAATCTGCTGTCCATTTGGTCTTATTATATCTTCATCACTAAGCTTATCTCTGATTGGTCCGTTCAACAAATCAGGGATGAGGAAGGTATCTTGCTGTTTACACAGGGATTCTAGAGGTAGTTCTGCTGCAGTGAGTATTCTATCTGACGAGATGGCTACAACACTGGATATGTGACCAGTTAATCTACAATAAAGAATACAACATCACAGTAAACCTCTGTAGAGACAACCGACCCTCTGTGGAGCAATCACCTCTTTACAACAACAACAGTAATTTTCCCAAGACTTGACAATAGGTTGAACCTCTGTAGCGCAAAACCTCTCAGACATAATCAAAATGTGTTTCTCTGCACAGGTTGTACTGTATTATGATAATACATGTAAACCTCTTACTGGAGACACACTTTGAAACAATAAGATTGTTTGCCTAACTCATAATGTGACACCATGTGGTTCCATTGGTAAAAAAGAACTTTGATGTAGATTCTACTATTCAGGAATGAAAGATTGTTGGCGTATCTCAAAAGAGATGAAAACTTCCAAATTTCTTTCATAATCATGAAAACCTACAACTTTATTTCATGCTTCAATAGAAAAAAACCCCCCCCCCCCCCCAAAAAAAAAAAAAAAAAAAAACGCTTTTTAAAGCAACATTGAAGTTGCTGAGTGATAGATATCAATATCACTTGAAGTCAAATCAGAAAGTCTTTTTCAAGTTTATCAATAAATCATTTAAGAGAATGTAAAAATATTGAACTTTTACAATTAATTACTATGAAAGGTAATATTAATTATATGTATATAAACCCAAAAAAGAATAAAAATATTATTTCTCGAAAGAAACAATTATTTTGAAGAAAAAAAAGAAAGTTACATGTTAATTTATAACAATTTATGTGAACAATTACATTAAATAATATTTTACATTGTATATATTAAAACAATACCTTGCAATGGATGAGTAATATCCAAATATTACTAAATTAACAAATCTTAACTAAATCCTCGAAACGTAATATTGCCTAACACACTTTTTCATAGTCAGACTATGAGTGGCGGACCAAGATTAAAACATTTAACAAATATTTTCCCAAAGCATTTCCTGGTTGAATAAGACGTAGTAATGTAATGTAATGTATTTATAACATATAATATGTACATAAATCACATATATAATTCATTAACTAATGATCCTAATTAAGTAGCGATGCCTCGGGGCTTCGAGCTACATAGAGTGGTCACAAAAATGTCAGTTTGAAGGGTCTAATATCTCACGATCCTCGACGAGAATACATGTTCTTCACTTTATGGGTGGCACAGTTACTGGTTATCAGTTACAAATCTGTCAATATCAATTACAAACAACCATTTTTTACATCGTACATTTCACACATATTTCATGATCTATTATAAATTAATCAAAGGTCTAATTTTGACGACATGACTGGTATATCTTGAACAGTCATTGCTTTCACTTATCAATGAATTCAATTTTTTGTTTTATCTTCAAGTCAGCATTATTAAAACATAATTTATTTGTAGTAAAAAATGTTTATAGCTTGTTCTTATCTGTAGACAAGTTTTCTAGATTTCTGCTCAAGCCTGATGTTGTAAATTAAAAATAAAATTCAAACTTAAAGTAGCTTTAAACAATGCTGCTTCTCAATTTATTACCATGTCTGGTGCTACAGTATCTAATATTTGAATAAACAAAAAATGGAGAGAAAAAAAACTTGTGAAAAAATTCACTGTTCAGATTTTATCATTTTATTATAGGAGTCTTTCATATATTCATTCTGAGGTTGACTGCAAAACTGCAGTAACTTAAATGAAATAAAGAAGAACATACATAGGGGTGCAACGATACAGCCAAACCCGTATTGCAATATATTGCGATATAGACAGCCTGTATTGCGATACGTATTGTGGTACAGTGTATACTAAAATAATTAAAGAAAACAGTAAAACGTAAGCTATATTTCAACTCTTCTTATTATTCTTTTAGAACACATACATGTATCTATAGAATGAATAAGTACCCTGTGTCCTTGAGGCTTTTTAAATGTTTTTCTTAAGAAATATCAACGTGTCACTAGTCCAGCCGTCCGTCGTTAGTGCGACTGTAGATTCTTTCAAGCATGACTTAACATATCCCACGCGTTCATTGTACATGTTCGGTATAACAGTTTCAGAAAAGTACGTACGTGACGGTAGGTCGTATCTAGGGTCTAAAACACGAATCATATCCTTAAATCCATCATTTGAGACAACACTAAACGGTCGTAGATCATTAACAATGAATTTCCCGACGGCTTGCGTTATGTCCTTATACCGCTGACTTGTAGGCTTGTATTTGGAAGTCTGCCCAAAAGAACTCATAATTGTCGGCTGCTTTACGGTTGACGCTGTTGCCGCAATCAAACTTGTACCAGACTTGCATGCACCTTGTTGCAGATTGCTTTTGTGGTGTCGAGTCAAATGTATATTTAGATTTGTGGTCCCTCCGCTGTAGCGAATATCCATCTTACATTTTTTACAAACGGCTATGCCGTCCTCAATTTTTCCTGTAGATTTTCTTTTTTTTTAAGTTGAATTCCACCCATATTTTACTTTTAGCTTTCTCATTTTCAATTAGTTCAAAATCTTCTTTTTCCATTTTTTTATTTCAGTTAATCAACAATTTTAATCAGTCCTAACTTAAATTGCGTAACTGTGTGTAATTTAATAAAGCGTGATCAAAGCCGCACTCTGAAAATGACGTCACACGATTCTGCTACTCGCGCGGTAAGATCAAAGAGCTTCGTCAGGAAAAGTTCGCGGCGGCGTTTCTTTATACATCACAGGGATCGACTAGTGTCGGCAATCTTTTCATGTTTCATTGATGTTTTGTTTTTGATGTCGTAAATCGTTGCTTACTGATTCAAAATTGAAGTTTCTACATTCATGTTATTTCGGCATAAATATTAAAGAAAAAACCGCAATACAGGGCAGCTGCACCGCGGTACGTATCGACCCGAGACTGTATTGCAATATACCGGTATACCGGTATATCGTTGCACCACTAAACATACAACAGTTTTGCAATCAACCCTAAACATGTATTTGCATACTTATGAAAATTTATGTGTGACCTAGGTTATAGGTTAAAATTTATCAATGTCAGGTATTTTGTGTCAGCATTCCAAGCTAATAGATTTAAATGTTCAATTATTACCATCCATATGCTTATGCAAAATAAGTAAAATGATTTTATCAAAAATGTAAAAGAATGATTCAAACAAGGCCAATTATTATTGTCAAAACATAAATATAATATTGGAACCGGCAACCCTTAATGCAACTCTGAAAAAAAAATTTACAAATAAGCAAAGTTAAAAGCAATTTTATTTGATATTCAGCTCACAAAATTTGCTTAAAGAGGGGATCTGTCTACGGATCTGAATAATAAATAGTGGGGCCACTGTTAAGCATCTCACAGAATATCTTGTTTGTTTGTCTGGTTTTTACACCAATTTCAACACATTTCTGGTCATATCCCAACAGTCTGGCCACCATTCTACAGGCCTTTGCTATATAATTGGAGAAATGCAATCAAATAAATATTTAAGTACTGTACTAAACTTATTACGTTATTCAAACCACATACTGACATCATGTTTCACAACAACATCAACTCTTCCAACAAATTTTTTACACAAACAAACAAATGGGATGAGTTATCAAAAACCTTAAACCAATAATTGTAGACATGTTTCAATATATCAATACTGATCAAATACCTATTTGTTGATAAACTATCAAAATAATTTTATATAAAAGGTGGGTAAAGGTGAACATGTCGACCCCGAGGCTGTTACATTATTCAATCATGGATAACATTATTTACTGATCCAACAAACAAATTTATGATCTATGTCTGACTGATCTATCAATTATCTATTTAAATCATCCAAAACCATTTAGGCTAGAAAAAAACAACATGTAAATATAAATTACCAGTAATATTTCAAAATTGATTTAGTAAAGTAACATAAAAAACATAGAAATGTTACATTCAAAACAAGCTTTTTTAATTAACTTCAGATCAATTTATGAAATATTTTTAGAGAAAACAAGTTTCAATGTTTTGTACAATCAATTAATTATAACAAAAGTTAGCCACAAAATAACAACAGACTGTTAAACAAAACAATATTGAAGAATCAATTTTATCAATTAACAGAACAAAAAAAAAGTTTGCTGCAAAAATCATTAAACGTTAGGTCACTAAAAATAGTTTGCCTACAATTTTCATGTTGAATTGAAAGGTAGGTAAATTCTTCTTTTTTTCTGTCAGACACAAATTATACATGAATTCTATTCAAATTATTATTACAATCCTTATAAACCTTAACCTGCTGGAACTAAAAATAATTAGCCCTTGCCACCAGTATAGAGCAAGACCAGCCTGCATATCTATGCAGTCTTACCAGCCTCTATATTATTGGCTTCATATTTTCATTCTGTTATCCCTAAAATCAATAATGGACAATTCTAAAATTGGAAGCTGGACAAGTCAATTTAAGAAATTTAACAGGGTAAATTAACTTTAAAATTCCCATTTCAAAGCAGAGCAAGCACATCATATAAACCTTGCACCAAAAAAGAGCATTTTAAAAGTCAAAACAGTGGGGGGAACAGTTTTTTTCTCAATAGAAATATCCCTTGATGTGATACTATTGTGAATTCTAACATATTAACACTATCAATTTCTTTAAAATGTCAAGTTTTTTGTTATCTCTATCAGTGTAACATTTACATGTAATTCAATAGGAAACGTTTTTTTGTCATTTGACCCATCTTCTAACATCTTTTGTTTTATAAAACATCTGTCTACTGATACTATTGTATTGATGTTACTATAGAGGGCAACAGTTAAATAAATACTTCACTGTGTTAACATGTAATATTACAACAGTATTTTAAAAAGTGACAAATTCCTATATTTAAATTAAAATTACAATGTTTTGCTAAAAATTTAACCCTTTACCTCATATATACGCGTAACAACGCACTTTCGACCCCCCCCCCTTTTTGAGGCCTGAAATAAGTGAAAAAATGTCCTATTTTGGCCCCAAACACATGTTTTCGTTTGAGAAATGTTGCTAAAAAAAGTGAGCACTTTTTCGGCGCCGCTCCCCCCCTCCCACACCAAAAGATACATCAGGGGGATGTGCCCCCTTCTGTTCGGGGGTTTGAAGGGGGGCGGAGTCCCCCTCATCGCCAAGAAAATTTTGGACTTGTGAGAGGCTGAAAATGACCCCAGGTCGATCATAAGGTAACGTGTAACCATACTGAAAAGCCTTTGACTCTATCTCAATCCCTTGAGAAGTTGCAGCACTTTGAAATAAATTTTGATGGAAAAAATCGAGGCAAAATAGTGATTTTTGGCAATTTTGAGATGACCCCTCGTTGCCATGGTAACAGGAAATTTTAGACTGAGCATGTCCTTACAAAGGCAATGGTCCAGTCAACATTTGTGCCAAGTTTGATTAGTATTGAAGCATTTTTCATAGTTTCATAGCAGTTTGAACTTGTAACAGGAGGCTTTTCACTGAAAACGGCCATTTTTCACAATATGCTCATGTGGGAAAGGGTTAACCAGGAAAATAAAACAGATAAAAGTCCACAGTTCCATTTTAAAAGGAGTCCACTCTATTGAGAAAAATCTGTCCTAAAACAAATACAAATCAACCCTTACAGGACAGCACTCTTTGGGTGACAAAGATTTTGGTTGTTAATGAGAGGTGTTGCTCTACGTGGGTTAAATGCATTACAAAATATTACTTTTAGAAGTAATTGATACTGTGACTGCTTTGGGGAGGTTGTGCTATGTTATTAACCAATCAGAGCTGTGTCTGCTTTAGAGAGGTCGCATTTGTTAACAAGAACTGTTGGAGGACAGTATTGGCTCGACTATTCGGAAGGTTGTCACAAGGGTGTTTTATAGAGTGTAATAATGCTAATTATCTATGAATACATAAAATTGACAGAAAAGGTACAAAGGCTTGTTATTAAGATGTTTTATCAAGTAAATCACTGCTTTATTATTATGAATGCATAAAATTGTCCCAAAAAAGGCACAAACCCTTCAGTAGTTATGGAGATAACAGCTTACAAGCAAAATTTTACCATGAATTTTAAAGTTGAAAAAGGCGAGAAAAATCAGCCTAAATGCAAGATAGAATTATGGATCTTGGTCAGTGACATACAATTATGACCCTAAATGCATATGTGAAGTTTTAAATAAATATCTTTAATAGTTATTGAGATATGTAAAACTTGCATGTAAACATTAACCAAGAGACTAAGTAGAATAGGGGAGATGAATCAGCCTAAATGCAAGATAGAGTTATGGAACTTGGTCAGTGACATACAATTATGACCCTCCAATTATGACCCTAAGTACATATGTAAAGTTTCAAGTAAATATCTTTGAAGACCTTTAACATTTAACCAAAATTTCTAAGTTTCAAAGGGGCAAATAATTCTGCAAATATTGCAGGCAGAGTTGTGCAATTTTGCAAACTGATGTACATTGTAACTATAAAAAAGTATTGTAAATTTCAATTGAATATCTCAAGCAATAATTGAGATATTTGACTTTACAAAAAAACTTTAACCAAAATTTCTAAGTTAAAAAGGAGCATAATTCTGTAAATATTGTAGGCAGAGTTATCCAACTTGTCAATCTTATGTACATTGTTACTATAAATAAGTATTGTAAGTTTCAATTGAATATCTCAAGCAATAATAATTATTGTGATATTTGACTTTACAAAAAACTTTAACCAAAATTTCTAAGTTAAAAAGGGGCATAATTCTGTCAATATTGTAGGCAAAATTATCCAACTTGTCAATCTGATGTATTTTGTTACTATAAATAAATATTGTAAGTTTCAATTGAATATCTCAAGCAATAATTGAGATATTTGACTTTACAAAAAACTTTAACCAACGCCGACACGGACGCTGACGCCGGGGCGACTACATTAGCTCTCATATTCTTCGAATAGTCGAGCTAAAAAGGGTTTAAATGTAAACTTTATTCACTCTTGCATGGAAAAAAAGAAATGTTAATTGAAATGAAAAAAAAAATCCTTTCACAAAACATTTCCTTACAGTTTATTAACCATATGATTTACCTTATTAAGAAAATGTATGAAATAATTACCCAGGTACTGTCCAAGTTACTGTCTTATATTCTGTTAAAGATTTATCTATATCTGACCAGTGATAGACCTGAAATAAAATAGTATTTGTCAAAAATATAACTTATTTATCAATGTTTGATATCAGCACTGTACCTGTTTACTATTTTACACATAAATTTTGAAAATAAAAGCATGTTTTTTCTATTCATGCAACCACCGAAAATGCTGTAACACTACAAAAGTGATAGAAATTTTAAATCCTTGCAATATCATCAAAGTTGAACTGAAACTATCATTGAAATTTTCAATTCATACCATTGAAGAAGTTCCACTGATACTATCATGGGCATCTTCAATATATACCATTACAGAAAATCTACTTAAATCATCTTGGAAACTTTCTATACCTACTATTAAAGAAGTTTCATTTATATTATCATTGGAATTTTCAATACATACCATAAAAGAAGTTCCAATCAAATTATCATTGAAATTTTCAATACATACCATAAAAGAAGTTCCAATCAAATTATCATTGAAATTTTCTATACCTACTATCAAAGAAGTTTCATTTATATTATCATTGAAACTTTCTATACCTACCATTACAGAAGTTCCAATCCAATTATCATTGAAATTTCCAATACATACCATTAAAGAAATTTCACTTAAATTATCACTGAAAATTCCAATACATGCCATAAACGAAGTTCCACTTAAATTATCACTGAAATTTCCAATACATACCATAAAAGAAGTTCCACTTAAGTTATCAATGAAATTTCCAATACATACAATTATAGAAATTCCCCTTAAATTATCATGGAAATTTCCAATACATACCATAAAAGAAGTTCCACTTAAATTATCATGGAAATTTCCAATACATACCATTAAAGAAGTTCCACATGAATTATCATTGTAATTACTAATACATACCATAAAAGAAATTCCGCTTAAATTATCATTATAATTACTAATACATACCACTAAAGAAGTTCCACTAAATTATCATTGAAATTACTAATACATACCATTAAAGAAGTTCCACTTAAATTATCATTGAAATTACTAAGACATACCATAAAAGAAATTCCGCTTAAATTATCATTATAATTACTAATACATACCACTAAAGAAGTTCCACTTAAATTATCATTGAAATTACTAATACATACCATAAAAGAAATTCCGCTTAAATTATCATTATAATTACTAATACATACCACTTACATGACTTAAGAAGTTCCACTTAAATTATCATTGAAATTACTAATACATACCATTAAAGAAGTTCCAATACAAATAATAAGTTTTTGTCCATCAGTTGACCAGCAGCCACATCTTATCTTCTCTCTGTAATGTACATACATATTGTTTATGATGTTAGCATGACATAATATTAGGAAACATGAAATGGTTAACTTGTAGCACATTTATAAGAATAGGTAGTCATTTTATAAAATGTTTCTTTCTTCAAAATATTATTATTTATATATTACTTATTAGAGTAAATCAGCGAGTTTCTAGCTCAAACAGGCACCACTGAACTATCTGGGTATCTCTCTCACATATACACAATTCAATGTTCATGTTGGTATTC
Organism: Ruditapes philippinarum; assembly: GCF_026571515.1. Taxonomy (NCBI): domain Eukaryota; kingdom Metazoa; phylum Mollusca; class Bivalvia; order Venerida; family Veneridae; genus Ruditapes; species Ruditapes philippinarum. The sequence goes on from NW_026855592.1 coordinate 191,633, forward strand.
AGGTCCACAGTGCCGTGCGGTGAGCAAAAAATGACACTTAACAATCCTACTAATAAGGCATTAAATGATATATATATACATGTATAATATTATTGTCACCTTAGTGGAGTAATGGGTTTACTCCATTTAAAATTCAATTAACCCGTTACTGCACTAGGGTGACAATATTGGCGTAGTGGTTAGTTTGCATACTGGAGCAGCAATCTAGAAACTGTGGTTTGATTCATACATGCACAGAGACTGATATTTTCATGAAACTTCTATGTATCATTTCTGCCTAAAATAACTTGATGCTTTGGTGATAAGAATAACATCGCAATAATTATGTATGATAAAAGTAACACCAACGCCACACAAACCTACCTCTCTAATTGAAGTAAAACTTGACTTCCCTTGTTATGTACATGACTGAAGTATAAACTTGACTGTTGCGCACACAACACACACAAGATGTCACGACTTGGATTCCATAAACATCCTATAAATATCGAAGAAACAAAATTAATGTAAAATAAAAAAATATTCCCATCAAACAATTTTACACAAAGAGATGTGATAAATATTCTTTACAACACAATCCCACATTGAGATAACAAAATAAATATTCATTTGTACGTAATATTTAAAACTTTCAATTTCTTTTTTTTACAACAGGAATAATTTCCCCCATACAAAATTTAGTGTAAGTTAAATGAGTAAATTTAATAACAGTTAACAATTCATTTCATCATGTGTGGTTAACTGTAAAACTTAATTATTGCCATCTTAATTTATATACTGATAAATTAGTTTTGTACCAATCCTTGAAAAAATAATTTGAACATAATTTGAATGTGCAGTTTAAATATCTTTATAAATAATACATTTCAAACACTTATAAATTATAATTTTGAACAGTACACTATCGTTTAATAGAGAGTGAAGCATAAATGATTACTTTTAATAACCCATTTTTGAAATCTCTGTCATTAAAAACCGAAAGGTATCCTTTATATAAATAAAAAAAAAATTGATCACTGTTGATAAGTGCGTACACTTCAAAAAACTGAAAGCAGGGAGAGAAAACAATCATGTTTTCACTGACATTTCAAACAATAAATCTTAAATTGTATTTTTTAAGTGCTCACAGTTGTAAAATCATGCTATCTCATCCAAGTTAACAAAAAAAAATGTTCGGAGATAAAACAAAAACAGATTCGCCGATATTTTAAAACACAGAGTGGCGTATTGTATTTCTTTAAATGCCTATTCATCTATGTATATCTGTTTTTAGATTTGTAACTGATTAAGTATTCACGTCAGAATAATAATTTATGCTTATACACTGAGTGAAACTTAGCCTGTTTAGATAAATGATTTTAAAATGCTTCTGTAATGTAAACAGTAAAATAGAAGTCAACTTGAAATAAAGTTATAACTGTATTATTTCATTCATAAGTACAACGCTTCGTTTTTTTACTCAGAAGTCTTCATGCAGGGTTGTCATTATAATTTTTCTGAGACAGTCTGTTTTGAATTTGAGGGATTCATCATACACAACAAAAGTTAATGGTCTGTGTTTTTTAATTTTGAGGAAGCCAAAAAAGGATTTGTGACAGAAATTTTGGTCGACAACTGCCTGCTTATGACAATCATGTAATGTAAACAGGAATAAAGAAGTCAACTCTAATTAAAATTATAACTATATTATGCTATTTAATAGCAATGGCTACAGTCTTCACCAGGTAAACAGGAAATGACATCATTGCAGACAACATCAAGATTAACAATATCAAAGTGTATTAAATGTATAATTTGCCATACTAAATCAATATGCAGCATGTTTTAATAAATGACACACACAAAAAACACTGACATGATATATCTAAATGCAAAGTGAGAAAAGCATTTCTAAAATTTGAAATTTCAACAAATTTCAGGAATGTGACACAATTAATCTCTTTATAAATTACACCAAAAGAAGCAAACACCTGTTTATAAATGGCTGAAATAGATAGGCCATACTAAAGAATTTAAATTCTTCATATTTATTTTACATTTAACAGATAATCATGACACAGATGTTTAAATTGTTTCTATAATCATCAAGTATTCTTTTCATTTTATAACACTCCCTCTGTTTGTTTATTCTGAAAGGTAACCGAAAACTTTCTTTGTGCATTGCAGGTAGTATAATTGTAATTTCATTTGAAATTTAATGAAAAAATTCAATTTTAATTGTTTTTAAAGCTTACAAAGCTTAAGGTGAAGCTGCCACTTAGTTTCACACAGAAAGTTGCTCAGTATACATTTGTATGTACCTTTAGTCACTATGACCTTTACCCTAAAAAATAATGTTTCTACTTTAATCAGTTTACTTTGAATAATGGACTTTCCCAACTTTAAAATTGGAACATTCCATTATCAGTTACATGGTTATCAAGATGAAATCTTGGGAGGTGACAACAATATAAAGTCTGGTCATGAAGATTGTATGTGCCGAATTGTTTGACTACATTATATGACTGGCAAAGCCAGAGCATAGCTGGCTTTAGTATTGTATGGGCTAAAACAAACAGCTTCAAAATGTAAATGGTTGATGAACATATCTCATATCTATTTAATGTACATAAAAATCTAGTCTTTTCCTAGGCTGAACTACATTTCATAGGCCAAACTACAGTTCTTAGGCCAAACCACATTTCCTAGGCCAAACTACATTTCTTAGGTCAAACTGAAACAGCGCTGATACTCTTCAAAGTTGGAGGAGACAAATCACTCCTGTTAATTACCTTGTGGTATAGGCTGAATATTGATCTTTCTAACTTGTTTGAATGACAGTTTTGGTTGGCGACCTTCAACTTTCCATATGGAGATATTTCTGTCATGTACAACACACATATAACATAGTCCTGCACTTATATTGTCACTCCAATGGATGGACTTCACACCACGACTGAAGATAAACATAGAAAAAATACATGCGTTAGACATTCCCAAAATGGCGACTTGTTGTCAGTGACAAGGTCAAAGAAGGTCAAATGACTTTAACCTATCCTAATAATATAATACATAATATTCACATTCAAAGTGATAATTTGCATGTTTTATATAAAATGTGAGAGTATTAACAATTTCTAATAACATAAATTTTCTTATTACTTACAAGCTAATGGGCTCAATCGATCATTTTGCTTTTTTGGACATATTTATAAGAACTGATTCCTGTAAATAACAAATGAGCATAAGGCTTGCTTAAATCACTGTAATTGATCATATGACAAGAGTTTTCCTTATTAAAACAACACTGAAATTTTCATAAAATAAAGCATGCATATGGAGGCATGCTGCTTTAATGTTATGACAGATTGTCTAAGAATTCTTTAATTGCTTGTGTAATCTTCTTGAGCTATTATCATAAGTTTGTTGTAATAAATTGTTAAGGGCAAACTGAATTCTATTTTTTTTTTTCTAAATTCTAGATCATATCATTATAAATTTTATTATATGACATACATCTTCAGTAAAAAGTAATGATAAATTATGTTTGCATTTTCTAAATTCCACACATGCAACATAAATTATCATGACATCATCAATGCTATGTAAGCTCAATAGGTCATTTGAATTAAAACATGTTATAAGATTATTTTGAATTTTCCTGCATTTTTTAAAGCTTTATAAAATCATATGATTAAAAGAATTTTACCCTTGTTGTCAATTTTCAAGATTAATTTAAAACTTGTCCCAGACTTTGTAAAATTGATCATACATTTTAAGTTGATATAACTTAAGAACTATAGTAGGATTCTAGGTTTATTTTATGCATGATATAAGTTAATCAATCAAAAAAGTTCTAATCTACAAATAATTACACCTACATCATACACCCTGCATTAATTACATTATACAAATGATTAAATTAAAACACAATAATAAACCACAATTATAATCTAATATCATATTTCATAATTTCTGCACATTGTCCATAGAATTATTTGGCAATATTGATATTTATATCACAATTAGATCAAGATAAATATGGACAAAAAAATCTTCAGACATTAACCATCTGCAGGGTTTAAAACTATATTCAAACTTGAAAATACATTGTACATTTATTACACCAAGAAAATTTATGCATTTGTAATTAATTGTTGAGGTTTTCAAACTTTGCATTAATAACAAAATTTAATAATCTAAATATTATACTCTATTGTGATAACAACAAACATTTCACACTTAGATTACATAATTTTTATTAGTGTTTAAAACAAATTTTTTGATAAACCATTTTAATATAATAATGTTTCCAATTTTCCAGCGTACTTGAACCTGTAATTACTTGTTCTTCAAATATAACTACTAGTATAACAGCTTTATATATCAGCATGTATGGCTCAAGTTTACAACAGTTTCTGTAAAATCATTCAAGAATTGTCAAATGATCAGTGAGTAAAGAACTTCTTTGTGTTGTGTCTAAAATGGTAATGTTTATTAACGAGGAACATTAAAAATTTTAAAATTAAATGAAAATGGCATCTGATTTTTTTCTTTCCGTCAATGTAACATTGCCGCCATTCCCGCCAACGTAACCTAGTCTTTCAACATATACATCTTTATATTCAATTTTCTACAACTTATTTCTTTTTTAACAGCTGATTAATTTGCAGACGTCAAATCATTTGCTCCTACAAAAACTGACTTGGTAATTTTCCCAAAAATTTCAACCATCTTGTACAAGGGTTAATACATAATGTCTGTTGATTTTAACTTTAAAAGCAATATTAGGACCCCGTCTTATAAGCTATCAACCTTATAGGCAGGTAATGAAATACAATACTCCTAAGAGTGAGTTCAAATCCTGCCAGGGACTTTAATAATTTCGAATGAGGAAGTAAACCTGATTCTATTACGGTGTGTAGTTACGATACAAGTCATGTACTAAAATGCAAGGGCCAGCTTGGGTTTTATTCCAGAAATCTGGAAATTTGTTAGGTGTGAATTAAAATCCCACCAATAGAATTTAATGTCCCCTGTATTTTTTGTCTCTTAAAGACATACAACAATAACTAAGATTCATATTACCCCAAAAATATGGATTAGTAGATTATTCAAACAATTTGAGGATTCAGGGGAGCTAACACTGTCACAACATTTCCTACATATACATCAAGCTGCCATTAATCCTCAAACTTATAATGGAGACACATGATAAATACCATGAACAAAAACATTACAATCTTTCACAAAATCTTTAAAACTAAACCTGTCAATATTGTACAGAAATAGTTTTTTACAAAAATTGAAAAAAAACATCCACCAAACTGTAAGCAAATTACCATGGATTAAAGGGTAAAAATATCTAAGTAAAAAGTTTACAAAAATATATTGTATGTGTGTGCAAAGACATCTGCTGGTTCATATAAGTCAACAAAATATGCAAAAATGCTCATTTTATAATTCCTTTTAATTTCTTTTCCAAACGACTTTGGTTGTGGAGGAAAAGCCCAAAAACCTTTTGGCCCAAAAAACCCCGGGGATTAATTTTGGTTGTTTTTCCTTTAAAAGCTATTAGGCCCCGGGTTTAAAAGGCCCCAACCCCCGGAAAAAACTCCCAAAAAGGAGCCCCAGGGTTTTTGGTGGGAAGCAAACCGGTTTTTTTTGGTAGAGGGGAAAACCCCCAATCATTTTCCAAAAAAAAACAAACCAGTTGGGTTTTTTAAAATTCAAATTGTTTGGTTAATTTAAAACCCCCTTTTTCCCCTTTTTTTTGGTTCGCTTCAAAATTCTTTTCCCCAAAAATATGGAATAAAAGGAATTTTTCCAAAAATTTCAATCACGAAAATTTCCCCTTAATTTAAGGAAAAAAAAATTATTAAATAAAAATAAAAAAAAAATTAAATTTTAAAAATTTTTAAATCCCAATTTTGGGGGGTTTTTTTTAAAAAATTCCCCCCCGGGGTTTTACCGGGGGTTTCCTGGTTGCAAAAAATTTTGGGTTCCCGGGAAATCTCCCTGGATTCAATTTTGCCTTGGGAAAAAGGGCTCTTTTTAAACCCCGGGAAACACCAAAAAAACCGGCAAGCAAGCCCTTTATGGGCTTTTGGAAAAAAATCCGGGAAAAGCCAATTTTTGGGTTTTTAATTTTTTGGGGAATTACGTATTAAAACGGGGAAAAGTTTTTTACCCCAAACCCCAAAAAAAAAATTTTTTCTTTTTTCCCTTTTTTCTTTTCCCTTTTTTTAAAAATTCCGGAAAAATTTAGGGGATTTTTTTTCCCCTTTTTGGGGGGGAAAAAATTTTAAGTGAAAAACCACCAAAAAGACACACTCTAAAAATTTTTTACCGGAAAACCAACTGGGAAAAATTTCGCAATAAAGTGTAAATTTTTTTTGGCTTTTTAAACAATTTAAACCCTTTTTGATGGGTTTTAGCCCCCCCTCCCCAGTTAGCTGTAAAAAGTCCAGTGCGGTTAAACCATCGTTCACGCAGCCAGCCTACCTTCTATAAGTTATACCCCTTGTGTCAGGCCTTTAACCTTAAACTGAGGCTGCACTTTAATATTCTTGTAATAGGTTTGCAAAAACTATCAGTTATGTTTATTTCACTTTTCCTTATTAACTTAACATGACAACACTTCTCACACAAATATGACTTTAATGTTGCCATCGTTATTAATTTCATTAAGATCTGACCCTGCACACACATAAACAACAAAGTTACCATTCATCACAATGGAGAAAATGTCTCCATTCCTTTTTTACCTTTCTAATGGACTGTCTATGCTATAAAATAACAACACAAAAACTATTAATTCATACATTCTTCACCAAAATATTCATTTTATGGAGACAAAAAAAGTCTGGGCCTTATGGGCAACTTATCCCCCTAAAAAAAATGTCGGGTTTTTCAGCCTTTTAAAAAATATAAGTTTTTTAATTATGATTTAAAATATTTTTAAAGCCCCAAATCCCCAAAAAAAGGGGTCCCAATGAATAAATGACCAAGGTCCAAATTTACCGCATTCCCCAAGAAAAAAAAAAGGCCCACAAGGGGAAACAAATTATTATATCCCTGCGGGGGGTTTGGCCAAAAAAAAAATTTTTGGGATTTAAGTAAATTTAAATTTGTCACAGGAAACCATCTATATGACAGCACAGAGAGTCTATCAGACTGGATCCAAATATAGATTATCACAATTATATATATGGTACAAAATAATGCATATAAATGTCTTCAACCTAAGACGTGTAGAAATAAAGTTGACATTACCAAAAATAATGCCTTTTTTTAACAATATACTGAATAAATGTTTGGTCACATCTGTGTCAAAGGCTTAGGGTGATTAACACAGATCTATTGTGACATAAGTAAGAAATTTATTGTATATAAAGAAACAATAAGAAAAATCTTCTGTAATACATCATTTTCGAAAAGTTGAATTAATGACTATTTTAGCCAGCCTAAGGGAAAAAACTGATTAGCAGACGCAATAAATTTACCCAAAGTTGTGACAGTTTCAACTTTAAGGCGGGAAACCTGTGATAGATAGCCGATTATTCCTTAAAAAGGTCAAGAAAACAAGAAGTAGGGAAAAATCTATAAATTAATCCCTTGTTATTCTTTTATCCCTACAAACCCGTCCTTTACAATGCAATAAAGCCTCTTGTTGTAACAGCCCTAAGATGGAATTTGTTCGGCTTAAATGAACAAAGAATTTCAACAATTTGAAAATAAACTTAATGTAAATCATTTTCTCATATAAACGTAAAAACTAAATATTTGTCCTTAAATTTTGTCGTTTTCATTTAAAATCTAGGTTTTTAAAAAATTTAAAAAATTTAAGCTTTTTTTTTTTCTTTTTAATTTTTTTTTTTTCCTAAAATTAATAAATAAACATAAAAAAAATATTTTCCAAAAAGAATTTTTGTTTTGTTTTTTTATTTTTTTTTTTTTTTTTTTTCCCAAAATTTTAATTGATAAAATTTTAAATTTAAAATTTGGGAAAATATGTTTAAACCCCAAATTACTTAAAAGATTTAAATGTAAATTTTTTTCCCAAAGAACATTTCAAAAATTTAAAAAGTTAAACCCCTTTGACCAAAAAAATAAAGGGGTGAAATAAAAAAAATTTTTTAAAAATGTAAAAAAAGGAAAATAAAAAAAATTTGGGAAGAAACCCTTACAAAGGGCCCGGGAAAAATGAAACTAGATAGTTTGATTATTCTTAAAGATGTCTAAAAACAAAAAGAGGGAAAATCTATTAATCCCTCGTTAAATTTAAGACTATGATCTTTTTTAATTGACCGAGAAACACGATGACTTATTCAACCTGAAAACAAAGAAAACGACTTGACTTATTCAACCTGAAACAATCTACATAAAAATGTTTTCAACTATGATCATTTTTACATTTCACATAACAGTATATCAATAACAAATATTGATTCTACCAATGCCATGCCAATAAAACAGTTCAAATCACTTAGAAAATTGCTTATTCCAATTTTACGTAACAGTGACAAAATTAATATGGTCGCTATCAAAGCCATACATTTAATATATAGGAAATTGCGGAAAGCACAAACCATATCGCTGCAAGATTTTCATTGATTTAGTTAATTCATCTGTTATGACATAAATAGGCCGGCAAATTTTGTAATTTGCTAATTTGCAGTTTAATTCATCTTCAATAATATAAATAGGACAGAATTGTTTGTTTTTTAGAAAAAAAATGAGAGTTTGTTTGTTTTGTTGGGTGCAAAAGTGCAATACAGTTTAGCTGATAATGGAAAACACTGAAATAACAATAAAGACTTATTTTCAAAATAAATAAAGAGAGGCATTAACTTTTACCAATCAATTTCAATTTATTTCTATACAATTATGTTCTTGCATTTGCCCTGAATTAACAAATGATGTGCACACAACTACCATCTCCTCTGGCATGCAATTTAAATACTTGAGACAGAAAACTACAAATCAATAAGCCACAATGGTTGTGTTATAAAATAAAATCATGGGTCAAGGAGGCCAATTTGTTAAAATTACAGACTTAAAATTTCTAGCCCCTCTGAGTGCAGTATGGTTGAATCCTGACACAGACTTTAAATTCTTTCAAATTCACATACATGGCAGCAACAGCATCCACTTGCTTTGTAAAAATCAATTATCAGTCATTAAATTTTGCAATTTATCCTGCAGTAATTTATTGCTGAAATCTTGCTTATTTACTCTTTACGATACGTTCTCCTTGAATCTTCCTTTAAAAATTCTGCATTGCCTACTAGTAAGATAATTTTTTTCATTTATATCAGATACTTCATATACGTACTCAAATTCACCAAGTTTACTGTGCTCCTGGTTCTCCACTTGACCTTGAAACAAAGATATTGGTGTCAGATATATTCCCTGTCCATCTGTCCACACAACACCATGGTTATCATGTACAGCTGAAAATATAAAAAAATTTTTTCCCCATGACAGCGGGTTAAATATAAAAAAAATTAAATAAAATTTTTTCATGTACAGTGTAAAAAATAAAAAATTTAACATTTTTTTAAATGAAAACAAAAAAAGCCTGTTAAAAAAAAATTTTAATTTAATTTTAAAATTTTTATGTACAAGCTGTAAATATCATAAAGAATCAAAAAAATGATAGAAACCCGTTAAATTTAAAGGGGAAGTCGCTTAGGAAGATTATGATCATTGAATAAATATAAACAGCCTGAAAAAAAATTTGCATTTTTTAATTTAAGGCCTATTTTTAACCTGGAATTAAATAAAAAATAGAATAACATATTCATGTTTTTATCTGCTGCTGGAAATCAGAATATTTTCCCCTGTACATGTAAAACTTTAAAAAAACCCAAATTTAGCACTGCATTTTTCCGCGGGCTGTAAATTCACAATAAAAATTTGTATTAAAAGCTGTAAAAAAAACAAAAATACAGTAAAAACGGGTATGGCTGAAAATTACAAAAAACAAGTTTTCTACACAAATTTGGGGATAAAATAATTTTAAATTAAAAACCCAAATTTTTTTTAAAATTGTTTTTTTCATATTACCCAAATCTTTATTTAACACTTTTAGAGCTTTTTAAATACATTTAATAAACATAAATAAGAAGATTCCTAGATAAATAATAATTTAACCTGAAATCTTTAAAACAAAAACATACCTATGGATCATGCAAATCAACAATAAATCCATAAATAAATAAAGCTGGGATTTGACAAAACCTTTCAAATTATAAAAGGAATCTATTTTCACCAAATTTGCTGACGGTATTACAGTGAAGCTGTTTTCAGTATGTTCACAGAAGTGGAAGTAGAGATAACCCAAGCTGGACATAGATAACTTAATTGCTTCTTTATTTACTGCAAAGCCCCCAATTCCTTTATCTGATTCATTAGCAAGGGAAAATACCATTTAAACCTTGTATCCCTAGATATAAATGTTTCAATTTCTGATTACTTATGACAGTTTCTATTTAGGCAGATGTCACAATGTTCCTGGCTGCATTTTAAAAGAGGCATTTGTGGTGTTGCTAGGTAAGGTAAGGGACAGTTAAAATGAAATTAATCCTTTGACCACAAGTCATAGTAATGCCAAGCCTAAATGCTTTCAGTATATAGACAGGTCAAACAGTACATATAAGAAAACTTTACCCATAAACTGCTGGAACCAAATTAGCAATTAACCTTTGGTCAGCTGAAGCTGTATATAAGTCTGACCAGGATCAATACTGGTTGGAACTTAATTATTGATATAATGGACATCTAACAACTCATACACACTTTCAAAACTGGAAGCTGGACAATTCTATTTTAGAAATTCATCAGGAAAATGGTTCAGAAAGCATTGGTATGGGAAGGGAGGGTTATTGCCCTTCAATAATGTGGGTTAGAAACCCACTTAGGTAGGAATTCAATTCTTTCATCTGGTGCTGAGAAGCCATCCATATAGTATTTAGAAATTCAGGGTTTCTACTCCGGTGTCTGCTTGTGACTGAAATAATGTACTATAAAGGGGTACCCAGGGTCTTCCGATTGAATGCCACCACAATTTTATGACCTTTACAGTATTGATAAGACTTTAAATTAATAAAACAAGCAAGGCTCTAATGAGAATGCCCAATTTTGATACTGAAATGCCATAACTTTACACTAGATACTTGTAAATGAAAAACAAGCCATGTTAAAATACATTTTGTATAAAGTTAGCTCCCCATACTGATGGGCATTCTGCTCACCAATTCAGCTAAGGATACAGATAGTGTACCTTGATGTTCTTTAGTTAGATCATTTTCATAATAATCATTTACAAGCTAAAGTGTGCACAGCTTGAATTTTGAGTTATAAAATTATTCATATCAACATGCATATTAAATCAATGAAGGCCTATACATTTATATAACAAGTTTACTATGAACAGTATCTTTCTCTTGATAAAATATTTTACATGAACTGAATGAAAGCTTTCTCACATATATATACTGGATACATCTGTGACAGTTTGTAAAATAAACATATTTTGTTTCATGGGTTTTAGGCTCTAAACTTGAGGGGCACAACCTATAATATCAAAAAGATTCGAAAAGATTGAGGTGTCTTTATTTGTTTAAAAATTGGTAGATGAAGGTCAACAAGAATTACCAGAATAAGATTGATACAATTAAACCTTCCCTGAGCAAGTTCGATAGATTTCTGACTTGAAAAAAACCCAAAGCAACTTGAAATAAGGCAAATATTTTTCAATAAGGGGCACAGTTAAGATGGCTCGAAGCAAGCGAAGTTGTGAATTTCACCACTTGGCAATTAACATAACAACAAAACAGTATGTTAATTCAATATACTATACATAAGAAATGAAATTTTACACAAAGATGCCAAGAACAAACAAGATAGACTAGCACCAGTAACTTGATTTTTCCTTCTTCCTGCGTGCCACTTTTCAAAATTACTACACCTAATCTAACCCAATCTGACCTCAGCTATTGTAGCGACCTGAAACCCAAGTCGAACAAAAGTAAACTTGCTAACAATCAGCAAAATGTGTGACAATGTCATCAATACTTAACTATTCAACTGCTAACATTGAACTTAATGTAACACCAAAACAACCTACATGGTAGCCCGATAGAAGATGCGGGTGTTAAGTGACAAAATTGCTTTTACGGTCAATGTTATCTGTCGGATCAGCTGGCAAAGGTCTCCGCACATCAGGTTAAAAGGGGGAAATTTACACCAAAATTTTAAGGGGTGTAATTTTTATTTGTTTTTTCCTGCCCCCTTTTTTTCAAAAAAAAACAGAAATTTAAACGCTTTCTTTTTCCTAAAAAATAAAAAATTTTTTAATTTTGGTTTAATTTTAAATTAGCGTGAAAATTAATTTACCGAAATTAAACCCCCTTTCTAAATTTTTAAAAAGGCAAAAAATTTGGTATTTTTTTTTTTCTAAAAACTTTTTTGGAAAGGTTTTCAAAGATGTAAGTTTTTAAATTAAGTTTTTAAAAATTTCAAAATTTTTAAAAATAAACTTTTTTTTGGTTCTCTTACCAAAAAGGAAATTTTTCCAAGGCGGTCCCTTTAAAAAACAAAAAAGATCAAACGCTTTTATTAAGCCTGGTTTCAAAGATTAGTATTGCTATCTTTCAAATTTTTTTTTACAAAACTGAAATTACTTTTAATGGTCCATTACAGCTCTGAAAAATCTATTCTGAATTACATGAATGTATACGGAACATAAAAAGTTTAAATTCTTTTTATCTAATTTTATGAAAACTTCAGTGATGTTTAACATTCTTTATCTTTATAAGGAAATAAAAATATTTCTCCTAATATTAACAGGTGTTTAACTTTATTCTGTTCTTTTTTAGGGTAAGAGTTCACTCTTTCTTCATCAAGAAAAATTTTAATTTTACATTTATTCAAAAATAGGTCAGGATAACATCATCAATCTTAAATCATATTACCAGTATTATATATGTTTCATACTCACCTAAATTTTGAAGAAAATAATTTATAATATGGTAATATAAAGAATGTGAAATATGTAAAATTTTATACATCATAACTGATAACACTGAAAAATTATGAACATTTACATATTTCTGGTGCAGAAAACTTCACACCAAATAAGTAAAACTTGATATTAACTCTTGCCTTGCTAAATGTTTTACAATGAATTGTTCGATCCGGATGTGAATTCAGAACCATAGATGAAGATGTGATTTCAATATACATACATGTAGCAAAATGTCAAAAATTTAACATCCTACATAATATATTCTGATTAGGTCTGATCATAGTTTTGCACATTTTGCTTTTCAGTCAGTACATATTTGGGAAAATTTTCTTAAAGTGTTGAATTTTTTTTTTAAAAATGGATTAAGGGGAATATTAAGCATGGTTTAAAGGGGTTTCAACCTCAGGTTTAGTCTGCAAAGGGCATTCATGGTTTAAGGGGGAAATTTTTCGTTAAGTTTTTTGCCCTTTTCATTTTTACAAAAACTTTCAATTCTTTAATGATCTTTAGGGCCTTTCCCATTTTTTACAGATCAAGGCTTGACCGCAAAATTATTGTTTACGTCTTTCTTTTAAAATTCAATAAATTATAACCCGTTTTTTCCGGGTTAAAATCTCAAAGGCGAAATTTTTCCCCCAAAAAAAAAAACAAGGAAAATTCCCAAAAAAAGAAAAACACTTATCTCCGTTAAAATAACTTTGAATACCAAAATTTTAAAATTAAAAATTAACCCCCCAATTATTCATTTAATGATTTAAGGGTTTGACCTTATGGTAAGTATTTTGCCATTCATCGTCCCTCTGTCCCGTTTAAAATTTTTTCCTAAATTTCCCGCAAGTTTTGGATTTTAAATTTTAATTTTTCCCCAAATTCTGCCTGTACAATTGGTTTCATAAAAAATAGGGGGTTTTTTATTTAATTGGGTCCGGTTTATTTTTTTAAACAAGTAAAAATTTCTTTTATTTTTTAAATTACTTTTTGATGCCAAAATGGCCAAAAAAAGCCCCCCATGTTTTGTTTCCCCCCTTTTTTAAATTTTTTTTTGTGTTTCCCCCCCATTTTTACTGTATACTGAAACTGAACAAAAAAACAATATATCAGCCTTATAGAAACCGGGTTTTGTGCTGCACCTTTAACTGAAATTTTGATTTAAATAAATTTAAATCAATCTACTTTTAAATTAAAAATGAAATGAGGGGGAGATTCCCATTTTACAAAAATGGAAAAAAACAGGAAATAAAAAACTTAAAGTAACCCCCAAATTAGGGTAACATTGAACAAATGTTTGTTAAAATTTAAAAATTTGGGAAAGGGGAACACTTATTTGTGACTGATCGCAAAATTGTGGAAATAAGCTTACCAAAAAATTGATGTTTTCAATTTAAAATGTATAAAAATTATTTCTCCTGCAAAAAAGGGGGTTTTCAAAATTACTTCCAGGAGGTTGGGGAAACCTCCTGATTTGAAGGGAAAATTTTCCACTAACCAAAGGCAAGAGGGCCGGGAAAGGAAAAATATTCCTTACCCTTGGACCAGGGCTTTCTTTTTTGGGTTCTTTATGTTAAAAAATTTTGCTGGTTTATTAAAATTTTAAACAAATTGGGGGCAATTTTTTTTTTCCACCAGGAAAACAAGGGTTTTAGAATTTAAAATTTTTCTGAATCTTTTAAAAAAAAGGGGTTTAAATTCTTTTTTCAATTTTAAGTTAATTAGGGGCCAGGGCCAGCCCGGGAAAATCCCCCCTACCAGGGTTTTAAGGTAAAAATTTTTGAAATTTTACAAAAACTTTTAAAAGTTTAAAAGTTCAGCGGGGCCAAAGGGGGTTTTTAAAGCATTGGAACCTTAGCCAATGGGGAAAGGGGATTTTGTTGGGCTTTTTTCTGGTTTTCAAAACTTTTGGGGGAAAGGGGCACCATTTTTTTTTCCCCCCCCCCTTGAGCCCCCCGGAAACTTCCCGGGGCAAAATTAAAACCCTTTAAAAAAAAAAGTGGCTCCCTTTCAAAAAAGCATTTTTAAAGGATTAAATGTTTTTATAATTTACTTCCTTAGTTATTTAAAAAAGGAAAAAAACCTTAAAATAAAAAATTAAGTCAAATTTTTAAACATTTTTTGATTTCTTTTGGTTGTTTTTTTTTTAAAAAATCAAAATTTTTTCCTCAAAAATAAGGGAGTCCAAAAAAAACCCAAGGGGGAAAAATTTTATCCCCTTCTATTTTTTTTTTAAAAAGCAAAAAAACCCAAAATTTAAAAAGAAAAAATTTAAAAAAATTAAATCCAAAAAGTTTTTTTGGCAAGAAAACCCCCAGCCCCTTAAATTTTGGCTTCCTAAGTTTTGATGGAAACAGTTATTAAAGGTTTGGTTGGGAAAATGTAAACCTTGGGTTTCCCCCGGTTAAAGGGGGCCCCCTTTTTTAGCCCAAAAATTTTACATTTGGGAAAGTACCGGGGGTTTGAAAGGAAAAGTATTGTGATAAATTGTTCCCAAAATTAAATTTTTTAAATTTAATAATAGTTTTTAAAATACCAAATTTTTTTTTTCCTTTTTTTTTTTTTAAAAATAAATATTTTCAAAATTTTTAAATTTGGGCTTGGGTTTTAAAAAACGGGGGTTTAAAAATTTTTTTAATAAAAAAAAATATTAAAAAATTTTTTTAAGCCTCAATTTTGATTTTATACAAATTTGGGAACCCTGGCTTTCTTGAAATTTTAAACCAATACTGGAAAAAAAGGTTTTTTTTTTATTTTAAAATTTTTAAAAAAAGCCCTTTTTGTGGGCCCCATTACATTTTTAAAAACAATGGCCTTTTTAAAATGAAAAAAAATTTGCCTTTAAAAACCTTAGCGCTTTTCCCGACTTTCCGGTTTGGCCCCCTGAAAAATTGGAAGGCCCCGTTTGGGGGTTTTGGTAAAAATAATATCTACTTAAGAACAAATCACTACTGAACAGACTGGAAAGAAAAAAAACATTAAATATTTCTCAAAAAGCTGTAAAAACAAACATTACTTCAACACAAATAGTGACAAAAGCATTAACCTAAACTTTCAACCCGGTTAACAAAGTTTTTCACATAAAGAAATGATAGCCCTAGGAAAAATGAGGATTGAAATAATTTACTGTAAATAGCCATTTTGACAAAAATGTTTCTATTAAAAGATGGGCAAACCTTTCAAACATCCTACATTTTGGGCCATTTAACCTTTTTATTTTGCGAATATTATAACTAGCAAAAGTACCGTAATTTTATTACATGACATGTTAGTATGTTTATTTAAGGAGTGTAGTGTTTATTTTCAACATCATTTTCATTTACGAACCCAAAATCATACTTGTATTTATGGATCTGTACCTGTGTATACCTGTTCCCCACAAGTAGCTGTCAACTTCTTCACAGGTGTGTCCTATATATCATTATAGGACCTGGCAATATATAGCCTAATGCAGTTAGTCTATGGTAACCATGGCCCCTCTAACACCCACAAATTAAGGGGACTATGATTTTTGGAGTTTAAAATCCCAATCTACAAAGATTGGTTAAATCCCAACTTTAAGCCCAGCACTGAGATTGGGACATATCACCACTTTAAAATTCACACAAATGAATTCTGATTACATTATATAAGAGATCGCTCCCAAAAATACTTTATATCTCATATACAGTGTATGTTCAAATTCATAATTAAATTTCAACAAAATAACAATGGATTTAGCTCAATACAGGATTGGAGCAGTACCTCTAGACGCTTGCAAAAATCATGATCACAAAATAGACAAATATAGTTTTGTTCGCCGATTTTTATATTTTTCATTCATTATCATACATAAATCGGTGTGAAAAGATGAATTAGACCTATCAAAGTTCATTCCGTTGGGTAAAAAGGCAAGATTTTAGCATTTTATGATTCAAGCGTCTTGCCCGGTATATACCGGAATACGGTATTTAGTGTGGTGCTCCAATCCTTTTTTTAGTCTCACTCAATAACAATTTCTTTCTAAATTTAATGATTTTTGGGCGGGTATGTCAAAAATCATTTGAGTTATATTATTATTGTTCGTGGTAGTCAAATTATTAGACTTGTCAAGAGACATTGAGAAAACATTGGACGGACAGTGACTTTTTTGTTTGACCATCACAATTCAGAACTGTTCATTATTCAGGGGAGAAAATGTGTGAGCGGCTGGATCATCTCAGTCGGTAGAGCAGCAGTACGGTATTCCGAGGGTCCCGGGTTCAAGTCCAGGTCAGGCTGCACATTTTTCTTACCCTGTGACATGTCTATAAAATGGGTCCAACTGCTCACAAGAATAAGGTAGGCTAGGTTCCTGATAGAGATTTTTAAACATCACAGAACATGTGGCATATCAACAAATCTGTTGCTAATAATTTTTTTTATCAAATAATAAAGCTGAATAAACTTTGAACAAAGTTTAACACAATTATTTATAATAGATTGAAATTTACATTTTCAAAATACATGTAATAACTCAATAAAGACATAAATAAACATCTAATGTGGTATTATTATATCAATTTACAATACATACATGTACTGGTTTAATGTATCTTCATGTCTAATCATTCAATCATAATATTTCACCATTCAATCTTGGCAGATTTATTTTGAATGACTAATAAAATTATTTTAAATTTTTATCCTTGAGAATCAACTTAACTGTAATTACAAAAAACGAAAAGTTATTACTTCAATTTTTTTTGCACTGCACACTGATTTCAAATTACTTTGACATTTTCATTACTTTGTATAGATCTAATAATGATTTTGTCAATTATATGGGCTGAAATATGAGACATTAATTGTTAAGGCGTATTAAAAAACAGTTTCTTAAACGAGATGCGGGTCATGAAATACTTTTGTCAAATGTTTCACAACTAATCACATTAAAATGTTTACAATTACAAACACTACTGTTATATAATACAATGGTCATAAGTTCACTTGCAATTTTTTTTAAAGAAATTTTATACTTTCCTTGCATATTATATATTTCATGTCACTATTATTTGACTATTAAAGCCAGTGTATGTTCTAGGAAGGGGATGGGCGGGATTCACTCATATTTTTTGAGAGAGGCAGGGGGGGGAATTTTACAGGCAGGATATATTTTGAAATTTTCTCTATAACTTAGTTAAGTTAGTATAAGTGATTAATGGTTGAACACTCTTGTCCAGATTGAAAGATTGTCAAGTTCATTTAAGATATTTAGCATGGCAAGGGTTAAGAATTAATAATGTTGATGATATTGTACGTCATTTTGATACCGTTAAATTATATGATACTTTCCATATTCTACATAGTAACATGGATATGCCAAATAAATTTATGAAAGGTCAACATCAAACAAACGTGTATAATTCCTCAGATACCTGGTTCATAATCTTTAAACTCCACAATATTTTCATATGTTTAAATATTTATTTACCAATTTTTCATCCCATGTTATTTTAATACTGTAATAAGATTACGAAACATGTTTTATCTAAATTGCACGCATACTTTCCCTGAATTCTTGCAAGTCTTACTTTAAATAATATGAATGAAAAATATGTAACCTTGTTGATCAAGTTATCGATCAAACATTGATTGACAGTGATACAATTAAATTAATACATTCATTATAAAGTCAATTTAAAACATCTTATTGCCACATTTTTATGGAATGTAACTGACATAAAATTAGGTGTGAAAAGAAATGTTTGTTTCTAATTTCACAATAAAATTCCAATTGCTTTCATTAACCCAATTAACTTTAATAAACATTTTTGTATGTGTTTTTTTAAAAAAAAAGGAACATTTCAATATACTGTCTAAATCCTTAACAAACAATTTAACAATCAAATATTTAAGTTTCTTTTGGCCTCAAAGTGACTGAGTGTAGTTTACATTATTAATCACATGGTATCACAACTTTCTTAACTTGTATTTCACGTCTCAGTGACGTTGTATAACAATAATGTATAAATTCTAAAATTGTTTACATTATAGCCAAATTTCATACCAGTTTTATTTCTTTATCCTAATATGTACCACAAAGAATATATATAAAGTACTTATGGTAGTTTGCAAAGAAATTTTCATTTTTTTTCTTTAAATTACAAGAAAAGCATCTTTCTGGGCTGACCCTGGTTGAAAATTCTTTAAGCAAAATTTTCTACTAAATTTAATATATAAAAAAAGCATAACATTGCTCTGAAATCCTGTAGCCAAACTTTGAAGTAAAAATTTTTGTAGCTAAAGTAATAAAATTTTGACAAACAACTTAAATGCCTAATGGGAGAGTGAGCCCTGTAATGTTAGAACCCGACTGAAAATCAACCTGCCTAGAATTCCTGAGTTCTGTACCATTACAAACCTATTCAATACAAGTGACTGCTAAACTTCTTGTAACTTGAATTGGCACCTATTACGAAAAAAACCATTGACACTGGAATTAATGTTTTGTAAAAATGTATTTATAGAAAGGGAAAGGAAATTTTATATAATAAACATATTTTGTGTCCATAATATAAATAACATAGAAGTAAGGAAATTATAATTGTACTCTAAATAGTTTTAAACAAATAAATAAAGAAAAATTGAATTTTGAACATGCAGATTATATAAAATCTCAAGAAATTACTTTTTGACTTGAAAAGAAATGCACATCTAATTAATTTACGAAAAAACACCTATTATGTAAAACCATCAGTTACAGCAATATTTAATGTTACAGGTAAATTCTTTTGACATTCAGTGGTTTATCTTTCACTGTCATTCTGAATAAAAATTTATAACAAAATTAAGGTAAAACTTTAAAATTTAAAAAGAATTAGATTTGAGACCCAGTCCCTGTCTTTCATCTACATAGAAATGTGCAATATTGTCTTTATATTATTATACAGTTATACATTATATATAGTTCATTTGAAAAGTTATTTCTTTATTAAATATGTATGTTTCAACAAAAAAAAATCATGCTTCTAATACTCTACAAAAATTAAATGAAGAATTTTATATGAGCTTAAAAAGTTTTCACATTTCATCTAATTTATAAAAGGGGCTCAAACAAGTAAATTTAATTAGTTGAACAATTTTCATACATGTACACTAACAGAATCTTTACTTAAAATTGGCATCAATGTTTCAAAATCCTGCAACCTGTTAATTCATTTGTATTATTTAAGTTTAAAAATTAAATTAATAAACAACATCATTCAAAATACAGTCAATTTATTTTGTATTATTTAAGTTTAAAAATTAAATTAATAAACAACATCATTCAAAATACAGTCAATTTATGAGTAAATAACAACCTCATATAATTATTGGGTGTGCATGGTGCCATCATGAATCACAAACTGTTAACTTAGTATGTAGTATTGTCATACCTTAGGCTTACTCCAAAATTTGTAACAATTCAATAACTATATGTATTAGTCTACAATTCAATCTGGATTCAAAATTTAAAATATCATCTTAAACACTGAAATTTATATGTAAATAATAAATGATGTATATTGTCTGTATTCATATTTTATAGGCTGTAGAATCTAAATGTAACTTTAGGTTCCTTCACCCGATCTCTTTAAAAAACAGTGTTTATTTTCTTCATCAAAGCTTAACATAATGATTTAATAAGGCTGTTGACAACAAATGTGTCAATGTTTAATATCACAATATAAGCCACAAATTAATCATGTTTTCCTTTGTTCACATGTATGTGTTTTTTGTACTGTGTTTTAAATATGTACAGAAGTGTCATATTTTTCAAGTTTTTTTAAAGTCTTTAGAAGAAAATATCATTTAAATACAGATTTATCTGATGGTTTTTATGTTCACATGAAGTCACATGATACTTCTATTCATCTAGTTTTATAAATTTTCAATAATAACACAGTTTAAACATTAATAATCGAATTAGAATTATTAATCATAAATACTGTATAAACTTTGTTAAAAAAACAAGCAAGTATTTAACTGTAAACACTCCTAGGCTGTGTACCAAATTTATTTAAAAAATGATCATTTTCATATTCTGAAAGAGGGTACGTTACGATACCGAAATCAACTTGATTTCGGTAAAGTTACCGAAATCAACTTTTCATTACCGAAATCAACTCGTAAAAACCAAACTAGTTATAATATTGCTATTATTTCTTTATTATTTGATGAAAAATAATGAAATATACTTTCATTTAAAAAATCTATTGAAAATATTGTATTTTAATGATGTTATTAACAAAAATGTAATTATTGAGTTACTTCCCTTTGTTTTAAAACAACCCGTTACCGAAATCAGCTGTGAAGTTTAAATTATATATATAATTAGTAGATAATAGATTAGATAACTCTAGTAGAGCTCTATTTATAGACATATTTCTGTTTTTAAGTTTCAACCATATCTAAATATTTTCAATGTTGAACGGTTTTGTAAAGATCTCACTAGGTTAAGAGTATCATCTCATAGATTGCACATAGAATCAGGTAGATAAACTAAACCAAATAATACACCTTTAAATGATAGAAAATGTTTTTCATGTAATGTAATAATATATCCAAATCGGTGATTTTATTGCTTGATAAAATCACTGTTTGTCGTTCGGATGCGCATCATTATATCACTCGGGCTACGCCCTCGTGATATAATTCCCCGCATCCGAACTCCAAACAGTGATGTTATTGAGCAATAAAATCACAGTTTGGGATATATTATTTCTTAATTATAAATTTGAATACAGATATATAATTCGACTGCTCTAAAAATGTTCCATAAAAATTGTATAATGTATCAGGCAGTAAAATTGGAAATTGGAAAGTTTGTGTCTTTCTTTTATTGAACAGTTAAACTATATATTAACAAATCGCTAACATTTGTTATGAGGACTCTTTAATATAATATTTTTAAATTTTAGTCATTTATTTAAATGTTTATTACGACATAAACAGGTGGTTCATTATAATCTTTTATCTTTAACATACATTGTATGCCAACTTAATACAGTAAAACACAACATGTCAAATTGACAAGTTACAACATTTCATTATTGAAATTTGTCAGTATAAAGTGTTCCATTTTTTCCATTATTTAAATTAATACCAGTCATTCCATAAATTTATGCTGTTCACGGATATGAAATTTAAAATGATTTTAAATTGATCAACATAAAATCATGACTTAACACTTTTTCAATAAGTAGAATATATAGTTAAGTATCCGGGACATCATGATATGATATGTTTTCTACGGAAACGAATAGCGACCACCCCTATATATGTTAGTTAAAACAGATCTTTTGACAATTTATTTAATATAAAATTATATTTTTACCAGCTTACTAGATCTGAAATATTTATACCATAAAACTATATAAAAAAGTATTTTGATACATATTATATAGGGATGGTCGCTATACGTCATTTTATATTAAACTGTAATGTACTTTTTGTCTTAATGGGGACAAGCAGCTTTAATTTCATGTAAAATAATTATGTCTAATTATGTTGTTTGGATACTTTAAAGTTTCCATGCGCCGATGTATATTAAAGGATTGCGGTGAACGAGTATGTTATGTCAACTAACACCTCCATTGTCCGAGCACGTGTATGCTTGCTCCTTATTAGTAAAGGTGTTATGATGAATGGCTACCGCTACGTCTCTTTATTTTAATCAAATCATAATCATTGGATTCAAATTAATTACTGTGATAATTTCCAATCAACTATTTCTGAAATTCATGCAAATTATTTAGGGGTTGTTCTCATCTTTGAAATGAAATCTGATTTGATTTCGGTAATGCAACACATTAATAACAAGGGAAGTAATCATGATATAATTATACATATCCGTCTATAACATCATCATTTTTATAATTAAATATTATTTTCCGTTGTTTATGGTTCAGTTTGAATGACTTTATATAAATTAATTAAACAAGATCTATTAAAATGTTTATTTTAACTTTTACAAGCCGATTTCGTTATGGTAACATATATTTCGGTTCGTGACAAATCAGGGAAAAATCTTGATATTTAGTTATTTGTTTCTAATTCCATTATTAATAATTATTTCGAACTGATTTTTTGCATGAAAGTCAAACTAAACCTATTGTAATAGATTATAATGGAAAAAATATAATAGAACGCTTAATTATGATTTTACAAGTCGATTTCGGTATTGTAACATATATTTCGGTTCGTGACAAATCAGGGAATAATCTTGATATTTAGTTATTTGTTTCTAATTTCATTATTAATAATTATTTCGAACTGATTTTTTGCATGAAAGTCAAACTAAACCTATTGTAATAGATTATAATGAAAAAAATATAATAGAACGCTTAATTATGATTTTACAAGTCGATTTCGGTATTGTAACATATATTTCGGTTCGTGACAAATCAGGGAATAATCTTGATATTTAGTTATTTGTTTCTAATTTCATTATTAATAATTATTTCGAACTGATTTTTTGCATGAAAGTCAAACTTAACCTATTGTATTAGATTATTATGAAAAAAATATAATAAAACGCTTAATTGTGATTTTATAAGTTGATTTCGGTAATGAAAAGTTGATTTCGGTAACTTTACCGAAATCAAGTTGATTTCGGTATCGTAACGTACCGTCTGAAAGACTCTGACTTAAAAGCTACCAATGGGTACGAATAAATGAAGGACGAATATATATTTTCACATAAAATAAACATTCCTCACCTCCATGTAAGATATTCACACCTTGTAGACGTGACTTTATATGACCAAGCTCCATTTTAATTGTAAAACATTGCTAAAACAAAATAAATCCAGTTAAAATATAAAATAAAATTAAAACCGTCCACCCGGTTTACTATCCGAATAAATCTACAAAGTGAGATCCTACATAAAGGGAAGTAACTGTGTGTGGAGTATCATGTTATCAGTTTCTCATATTTGCAGATTGTTGTAGCTTCCCTTTATTTGAGACCGGGAAAATTAAAATGAATAACTATAACCACCTTAAAACGGATAGAAAGGCCAAAAAGCAACACATAATCAAAACACCGCACAATATTAAGAGAGGCCAATTCGCCCAAAGGTGCAAAATTAAAAAACTAAGCTTTATCTGATAAGGCAACAGACGGTAGGTTTTAGTTGTATCC
Source organism: Ruditapes philippinarum (assembly GCF_026571515.1). Classification (NCBI taxonomy): domain Eukaryota; kingdom Metazoa; phylum Mollusca; class Bivalvia; order Venerida; family Veneridae; genus Ruditapes; species Ruditapes philippinarum. The sequence continues at coordinate 215,779 of NW_026855592.1, forward strand.
CGGTAGGTATACAACCAAACTACGTCCACTTTACCAGATAAGTTGTAGGCCTACATTTTTAAAAGCAATAAAGCATTTGCGATCAGACTGTACTTCTATATAATATGAATCTGTCTTCTTGAGAAATGATGGTAGCAAGGATTTTTATTAGATCTATTATTATTATTATTTTTTTATTTTATTTTGGGTTCGAATATCCCACAAGTCTGGCTACTCAAAAGTTTTTCAACATCCTCTTTACTTCACCTTACTACTATGTTCACTTTTTAGCCCTATAATTGTCTTTGAATTTTCATTCGTTAAGCACATTATCACGTGATAATTTGGAAATCTGTCATTTGTTATCGTGGGAGAATGACAAAATTAAATGTTCTGTCCTGTAAATTTAGTTGTATCCTTCATATAACAGTCATTGAATTCCTCTCTCCAATATTTTTTTTATTAAAAGTGTATAATTGTCTAAATGACAATATTTTTTTCTGTTAGAAAATGAGGTAAAACAAAAAACTGCCACGTAAGAGTATAACGACTGTGGTTATACGTCGAGAAAATGTCCATTGCCAATTTTCAGCTTGGCACACTTTTTTGAAGATGTCATTCTCCTGAAAGTTTATAAATTGAGAGCTGATATATTTTGTTATTTATATTTTGTTAAATCAGGCAAACAAAAGTATGTTTGATCAATTTACATTACCAGGTTAAATTCATACCCTGTCAATATTTATCAACAAATAAAGTTAAATACAATGTCCGTACAATTCTGTAGATATGCAATGATGGTGTAGATGTTCCGTTTGACATGATCACTGAAATTAGAATTTGCGGAATACATACATGTAGGAACCTGTTTTTCCTTTGTGAATTAATTCAATAGCATTCCTGTATATGACCACTCCAGTCTTCTTATGCCGTCGAATAATTGTTCTAAATAAATGTGGGTGTATTAAGAGATAAAGCTTCAGACAATTGTGTTGTTTTCTCAGGAAGCAATTTCAGTCGCTAATTACAGTAAGACGCCGCCAGTGTTCGTCATCTCTGTGAACAAAAGCCCAATAGTGCATTTTGAACATGTTGAACAATGTTATTTTTAGATACACAAGTGACGTTCGAACATGAAAAGTAAAAGAAAAGTAAACAATAGATTCAATATTTAGTTAATTATTTACATGTTATGTGCCATTAATGACTAATGTTGCAGTATTAATCACCATATAATACTACTCGTTACTAACGCAGTAAGAGGTATTAATGTACATTTTGACATCTTCTTTGTAATTGACGTGGATTGTAAGTGTCGCTTGCAATGTGTAAATTACTTTCTATGTTCACTTTACAGTTTGTTTTTTTTTACTTTTTACACACATTTTCAAAATTTTCATGAAAAATAGCATGAATCTTGAGGCATGCTGCTTTAAATGTGAAAAAAATAAGAAAACGATACATAAATATTTTTAATTCTAACATGCATAAATTTGCAGCCATTGTAAACAAATAAATTGCCAGACATTAAATAATTTAGCATGCTTTATCAGTTGTGATGTAAGGATTAGACCAATCAAACCAAATATATTAGTCTCACTTAGTTTCAGATTGTATCTATATGTATGCATGAATAATCAAACTATTTCCTTTCAGTAAATTAGAGTTCTTTAAATCAGTCTCTATAATAAGACACATTTACATGTAAGCGTCGGGTGTCCTAAATTTTTAGCATGTTTGGAGAATTATTTTGAAAACAGTAGGTCTGCTGATTCTATTTACAATAAAAATCTCAACAATGGATATAAAAAAAATATGCCTAAAAGTTGCAATGCCAATGTTTTTTTCAGACTTATGTGTTTCCTGTTTGAGAAGAAATGTTTAACAAGTTGTCTTATTCCCAGATATTATACTATATTCAATTCAACGTCTTATTGTTTTTATTCGCTTTCAATCGTATGGATCTATATATTTTATTTTCTTCAGTTGTATGTATATAGTTTGTAACATATTTTTAAGGAAATATTCATGTCGCAGCCCTTCAATACATTTCAAAGAATAGTTTAGCCAGATATTTCGGTCCTAGATCAATATGAAATAAATATTCTAGCCAGTCGCCAGATCTATATTTAATTTTTATTAAATCAGAGGTTAAGTAGAGATGTTCACGTCGCAGAACTCCATTTAAAGGCCCAATACGATACCCGAGAAATGTTTTTATTTTTATTTCTCAAAAGTTTTTTTTATTTTATTATCATTTTTATTTATTTATTCATTCATTCACTCCTTTATTCATTCATTCCTTTATTCATTCATTCATTCATTCATTCATCCATTCATTCATTCATTCATTCATTCATTCATTCATTCATTCATTCATTCATTCATTTATTTATTTATTTATTTATTTATTTATTTATTTATTTATTTGATGTCCTGTTATATTTTCCAAATGGTTACTCATTGGCCAATAACTGAACCCACATATACATTTACTTTTCTTTATCCCTGTAAAATAAAATATATGTCTGGCATTATTGGGCCTAATTGCTTTTAAAAGTTTGTTAGAAAGTAACCATACCTTCAAAAGAATCCATAATAAATTATCGAGATGGTTCCAATACCATTAGTGAAGGCAAAATATTATTTTATCTTGGTAGGCAATCGCCTGAAATAGCAGTTATTTTGATAAATAATTCCATCACATATCTAGCAGACGACTTGGAATAGGAATAGTGCATATAATATGTATATTTGATGATGCTGTGCCGTTATGCTGTTAGTCAACCTAAACAAAACTATTTGCTAAATTAACATATAAATTTTAACATGCATTTAATTAATAAAATGTTTGATTTCTATTAGTTTAATGTTAAATTTAAGTTAGTTTTAATGTTAAATTTGATTACTTTAGTGTAAAATTTACATGTGTGCTTTTTCAGTATAAAAAAATGTGCTATTTTACTGTTAGATTTGTGGCAAATTACTTATTTTAAGTTATTTTAGTGGTAATTTTGTATTATTTAAGCATTTAAATTCTGTTATAACAGAGTTAAATCTGTGTTATTTCCGAAAAGTTTGTCTTATTTGAATGTTAAAAGTGTGGGCTTTTTTCCTGACAAAAAAAAAACAACAAAAAAAAAACAACAAAAAAAAAACAGGCTATTGTCAATTTCATTCAATTCTTACAGTAATGATATCTAATGATTGGAAGACACTCATTTGCTATGCCCTATATACCTATACACAATATGTATAATTTAAAAAACAAGTTTCTTTGTCGTGTTTTAATTGACAGTCATTCTTTTATTCATTTTCCAAGTCTCGATTCCAACTTTGATGTTTTATTACCGCAGAACATTTTTATTTTACATTTATTTGTTGATTTCTATGCAATTAACACATACTACATTATTTATATCGAGATTTCATTCGTCGTTCCTTTTCTTTAAAGAACAATATCTATTCATTTTTAAAGAAAGGGCTAATAAACCAGTATGATGGCACTCAATTTTTGTACAGCTTTGACTGGAAAAATCCAATATTCTGTTGGCAATCCATTAATTTGATTTATCCCTGTTTTCATCTATATATCGTATACAACATTAGATCAGATTGTCACGTGAATTCACATCCGTTTAAAACACGATGATAACTGAATCGATGACAATGAATCGATGACGCTTTCAATGAACATTTTAAAAAGACCCGTCCCATCAATGCTATCAATATACTGTTTAACAAAACCGACAAATCCACTAATGAAATTACATCATTCGATTGATTCAAATATCTCCAGTAAGAGATAAATAAATATAAATTTCAAGTGATCATATTATATTTGGTTTTGACGTCTGTTGGGTTTGTTTATACTTGTTTACAAGTACTAGAAATATACCAGAGTTCTAAATACTAATGGAATCGGGACGGCGGTTGCCCATCAGATTGCTGCCCATACTTGAATGTAGCTAAATCACGTACTGGATTTATACTGGTAGTTAGGTGTGAACTGGGAAATAACTATATTATGGTAAGCTCTCAAGTTCTCAGCGACTTATTTTCAATGAATTGTTTTTATCTAAGTTTTCATTTCCCCCCATTTTTAGATCAGTTTTATAAAATTGTAAATTGTTTTGTAAATTGTTAATTGGTGAATATCATTTTAGATTTAAATGTGAATATTTTAACATTTTTTCCGATTTTTGTTGGTTATAACAGCACGAAGTCCCTATTAACAGGGCATGGGTTGGAGAATCGTCAGAACAATTGTCTTGCACACAGAAAATGAATTGGTCGTTTTAACAATTATGTTATAACATTACTATAAGTATATGAAAACATTTTTAATCTAATTCACTTTATAACTTTTTGGATTTGGAACATCCAATATGAGTTATATTATTGGTTATAAACTATAAAGATAGTTGATAGGTTATATGGTTAATTTGGTGCATTACAGCCGGTTATGTAAATAAACCAGTATAGCAATAAGGTCATATAATGTCATATCATCTGTCTTAAGTCTACAACACAACCTACGAGAGTAGGGAAACACTCTTTGTTAAACAAATTCATGTATATTGGTTGTTGCTGATAGGTGTTGCTAGTTAAACTTATTGTAAAATCTCATTGTGAAAAAGACATAAAACTGTTGTTGTAAAGAGGTGATAGCTATACAGATGACAGCTTTGCCGAATTTGTACTGTATATATATAATTTGAGCCGTGTCACGACAAAACCAACATAATGGGTTTGCGACCAGCATGGATCCAGACCAGCCTGCGCATCCGCGCAGTCTGATCAGGATCCATGCTGTTCGCTTACAAACCCTATAACAAGTAGAGAAACTGAAAGCGAACAGCATGGATCCTGATCAGACTGCGCGGATGCGCAGGCTGGTCTGGATCCATGCTGGTCGCAAACCCATTATGTTGAATTTGTACTGTCTATACATAATTTATAATACTGCACTTTGTCACAATTTAAATTGATATTTTTTTGCAGATGCCATGTTCATTATTAGTTTTAAAGACATAAACGGTTAATTTTACTTTACCGCAAACCTCTTTTATTAGAGATTTTTTGCATAGATCGACTGCACTCGTGAATGCAGGTTATGCAAACGTAATGATTATCCTATGAAAAAATGACGTAACAATTGCCCAATGAGCGTTGAGATAAAAACTTGAAAAGTGTAGTATTTTTCAGATCTGCTATCATGTACTTATATAGGTAGACACATTATGCCTCAGAAATCCATATTTCTTTTTTTTTTCGAAATGTCAGTCAAACATGTGTTTAATAATGGATTAAATGAATGAAAGTAGCGTCGAACATGCAGTTATGTGTCGTAAAGTATAAATAAAATAGCTTGTAATTTGACTTCCATACAAAATCCTTATTACAACAAAGCCATAAAATAGTTTATTTTGATCATTTTTCTCTTTGAGTGTTAATATGTTCATATGTATACATTCAAGTATTTCCGATATCTGAAATGTAGGACAGAAGTTAACAAACAACAAAAAAGCGAACTTGTTTCAACTTTCTGACGTTTGTTGACAGCTGTCAATAAATTACATTGACAGTTTTTTTTCACTGTCAGATATTGCCATATTGATGATATTTTATAATTGGTACTCCAGCATCCGGTGTTTCATATTTCTTCCCTATTACAAAGGATTAATTAATGTCGGGTTGAAAGATTTTTTTTACCGTATATCTCAATAAATCAACTGAACACTTTGACATAATAATAATCATATACTGTAGATAAAATCTTTTAATAAGATAATAAAAAATATAGATCTTAACTGGTTCGCCAAAATAAGTGCAATTTACGGATGCGCAATAGGGACATGTGCCTTTTTATTATCTCGTGGCCATGAGTTAAAATCCTTGTGTTATCTTTGATCTTCTGCGGCATATGCTAATGGCAGACCCTATATAAAATATTTAATTTGAATCCAATTAATTCAATTTTAAGTTATATATTTTATACATACATGTATCAAGGGAGACGACTGGCAAACTGGCAAATCTTTGATAGAAGCCAACGTTCACATGCTTCATAACGAAATCGCTACTGATGTCATTTTTCTTGTTGGTGATGACTCACAGGAAGTACGGGCTCACAAATACGTCACGATGTCACGCAGTCCCGTTCTTCTAAGGGCGTTAAAAGATCACATGGACAACACGGATATAGCAGTGAGCGTTCCTGACGTGGCATTCGAAACGTTCAAATATGTACTAACGTAAGTATGGCCACGTTTAAAACGGTAATTTTCATTTAATAATGGGGAACCCGGCTAATACAAAGGTACTGCATATTTGTAAACAAAAGGTCGGGTGGAAGAACGGAATCACTAAAAAACTCTTAACACCGCAACAACTCTTAACACTGCAACATTGAAAATATTGAAATAGGTAATAGTGCAAGCTATCGTTCACCTCCCCGCCCGCCCCATGCCCAAAGTAAATGAAAAAGAAACAACAATGAGCGCCAATAGGAATAATCTTCATATTCTAAAATATATGAGCACGCAAATCACATATATATGTATAAGAACATGAAGAAACACGTATTTATTGTAACTGGGTTAACTTCGTTTGTGTTTTAAAAAAATACCACTGAAATGAAAAAATAAATAAATATAAAATCATTTTATTACATGCTTTTCGGTGGTTTATAGAAATATATCAGTGATATAAAAGTGGTAATTTCACTGTTTGAAACAGTGAAATTACCACTTTGATAATTTCACTGTTTAGAATTTAAGCCCCTTACCTTGTTTCAGTGAAATACCAGCGTGCACAGTATTGGGTACCAACTTATTGACGTGACGTCGTAAATGACGTCACATTGTTTTATAATTTGGCGCGCTTTTCATTTAGTATTACGTTAAAATGTCTTTTTAAACGTTTCTTTGCATATAATAAAAAGAAAATTTGTTTAGTTTAGTGTAAGATCGAAATATATTTCACCTCGTGAACACCAAACGTTCATATTTCACTCGTGGCTACGCCACTCGTGAAATATACCTTTTGGTGCTCACTCGGTGAAATATATTCCGATCTTACACTGAACTAAACAAATATCCTCTATAAATTGAATTGAAAGGGCGTCCGTGGCCAGGTGGTTAAATCCGTTGACTTCAAATCACTTGGTAGTCTCACACAACTTATTAATAAATGAAAGACCGTTAATTATGTAAATGTTGTTTGAATCAATAAGATAACACTATACATAGTATAAAATGCCATATAAAATATATTTCAGATATTTGTACACGGAAAATATTGATATCCATGCGGACAACGTGACGTCACTACTCTATGCAGCAAGACGACTTCAACTAAGTGGACTTTCAAAATTATGCTTTAGTTATCTGGAGACGGGCATGTCAGTTGCAAACGTCTGCAAAATCCTCGAGCAGGCTCACATCTACAACGAGACAAACTTGCATGACAAGTGTTTGACCTACATTTTGTCGAATGCTACTGACGTTTTAAAAACGCACGCGTTTAACGATCTATGTAGCGAATGTGTTGGCGCTATAATACGATCAGACGACATTAAAGCAGACGAAGATAGTATTTTCGAGGCAATGGTTCTGTGGTCAACGAATGAATGCAGACGACAAAAGAAACCGTCAACTGATATCTATCGTCGAGAAGTTATGGGACCACTCCTGTATCTTATACGATTTCCAACAATGGACGTGAGTTATTTCACGCACAGGGTCTCTTTTCGTGATATTTTATCACATGACGAGGCCGTCTCGATATACCAGTATTTCCACGGAGAGGAGCGACAACTTTCAAAATTGTTCAATAAAAATGAACGCAACAGATTAAAAACGAAACGTCCGTTTGCATCTAAGAAAGAAAAAAATCAACAGCGTCAACGCGACCCGAATGAAGTTCCGTTAATTTACGAGGATACTCCAAAAAAGCGTCCACAAGTCAAGCCACAGATTCCAATCTCGTACTCAAGTAGCCCAAACATGTCCCGTGTATCGAGATTTAGAACGTATGACGGGCAATGGAAGCAAAATGGTCCACCAGACGCAATATCATTTACTTGCTCAAGTCCAATTGTGCTTTATGGTATTGAAGTATTCGGTGCGGCCAAAGGGTGCGAAACGTATAACATGAAACTTTTTCTATTTGATGATTTGAAAGATGAGGTACGGAAAAATGACGCACGCATTACTACGGATGCCCTTCGGCGTACGTTTGACGCCATGTACGCTCGACCAATCAGAGTGCCCCCGAGACGCATCTTCACTATAATGGTAATAATGAAGGGAAGTCCTACCAGTAAAGGTGTGGATGGATCTTCCGTACATATTGCAGACGGCGTCACATTTGAGTTTATAAATAGTAACCGGAGCTCTAACGGCACCGACGTTAGTGTTGGTCAAATAGCGGCGTTACTTTTCAATAAAACTGAGTGAAAAGAATTGGCAGACACGTTACGGACATGCATTAATCCAAAGTAGTTGAATATGATATAAATTATGAAAGTGACTCATCTGTTTAATAACTTTCAACTTCCTTTAACCTTTTCCCTTATATAAGCGTGTTTCGACGGCTTTTTGCCCCCCCCCCCCTTTTTTTGAGGCCTCAAACAGTGAAAAAATGCCCTATTTAGGCCCCAAACACTGTCTTTTGTTTGAGAAATGTTGTTAAAAAAGTGACCATGTTTGGGGGGTTTGAAGGGGGGCGGAGTCCCCCTCATCGCCAAGAAAATTTTGGACTTGTGAGAGGCTTAAAATGACCCCAGGTCGATCATAAGGTAACGTGTAACCAACGCCGAAAAGCCTTTGACTCTATCTCAATCCCTTGAGAAGTTGCAGCACTTTGAAATAAATTTTGATGGAAAAAATCGAGGCAAAAAAGTGATTTTTGGCAATTTTGAGATGTCCCCTCGTTGCCATGGTAACAGGAAATTTAAGACTGAGCATGTCGATACAAAGGCAATGGTCCAGTCAACATTTGTGCCAAGTTTGATTAGTATTGAAGCATTTTTCATAGTTTTATAGCAGTTTGAACTTGTAACAGGAGGCTTTTCAGTGAAAATGGCCATTTTTCACAATATGCTCATGGGGGAAAGGGTTAAGTAAACAGAAATCTAAGATATCATGGTGACTCATTTGTATATATACATTTATATTAATAGTCATATTACACATAAAATACATTTGATATGGTAGAGATATCTATACTCAAAATCTGTTTCTGGAGTAAACCTTGGCCAAATAAAAACCGTAATACTATTTATATGTGCAACGTTTACGGTTAACCTGGACAAGGAAAATATATAAATGTAGATGCAACACTATTAATCATTCTCAAAATTTGCAAAAACGCTCACATAACGTTGCAAATTGCAATAACTGAATATGATGTTATAAGGTTAAGTACGTTAATTCTGGGGCCAATATATATATATATATATATATTGGTCCCAGGTTAATTACATTAATTGTATCTTTTCACTTGCAGTAAACTTCCGAAGCTAACAACGACATACAAGGTTGAAACATTTAACATAAAAAGGGTTGTTAAAAATTGAGGAATGATTTTAATTAATTTTATTACGTAGGTAATTGTTTGAACATTTCTTTCGGCTTGAAATGGGGCAATGTACTTAGTAATGTTTGGACTTCCGCCTGTTGACTCACAGAAATCTTTTGTGTTTTCATTTACAAGTACTATTAAAAGATAATGTGGCAAGCACTAATTTTGCGTATGTGAAATTACCGGAAATCCTAGCGAGTCTGCTTAAACCCCGCGAGACTTGATTCTCGCAACTCCCCGGACATCGGCAAGTTAAGTCGTGCCACCTTAACGAAACCCCCAGCTATAAAAAGCATGCGAACTGGCAGAGGATCTTCACTTATCTGCTGATGTCCTGTGCCTCTACACAAAGTGAACGTGCCAAGGGGGTGAAAGACACAGTATAGCAAACACACGAAATTCACTAAGCTGAGTAAGGAACTTATACTTTTAAAGCACATTGTAATACATATATAGTAAAATTCAACTTCAGGAAAAATATTAACCCGACCAATAGACAGATAGGGTTCAATCACAAAAGAAGCATTAAAAAGCATAATCATGAATTTTTTTTATATCTTTTTTTTAATAATTAGATGGCAAATAATATATTAACCTTGGTGTGTTAAGAGTTGGGAGTTTTAGTCATTCTGACGATTACATCATAACTTTACATCTCAAATAGTACAAAAACCACTGACTTTCTACACACTATCTGAACTTTTGACTTTCATGACAGGATTCATACAGTTTTGATTTTTTGTGGTTGCCTTTTAATGGTACCAACACAGCAGTGGTGATATGTTCACTTTCCAGCTTTACTGTTTAAGGAAGACCTCAGGTGCCCCCACTCCCTTATTTCAGGCACAAACAGACATTTGACTAGAACCACCGACCAAGTAAGCCAGGTAAATAGCTTCCTAACATGAAAGAATCGAAAGTCCCTGGCAGGATTCAAACTTACATTGGTAAGGGGCAATTGAATTCAAGTATATGAACTAAACCATAACCACTTAGCCACAGACCTTGACAGTTTTGATTTTTATGATTAACACATCTTGGCAGTTGATCCACCTAAACGGCTTACCTGTCCAGTACTTTCTTATTTCAATTGACCAACTACTGATCCCACAAATTTTTCTGCATCTGCAGTCAGAGACAATGACAAGATAGTGTGTTACCCATTTATCATCAGAAAAATAATAATTCTGTCAAAGATTTCCATTTATTAATGAGACACTTTTGGATTGACAATAATTAAGACATAATTTGAAAGCGATATGTTACTAACTACATGTAGTTATCCAATTATTACATCACAGACAAAAATAATTCTTATCCTATTTTTAACAAACAGTTCATAAACTGCATAATCTTTGACCCTTAACCTGGTAAATTTCTTCCATGGTATTGTCTGCCTTTCTTTTTTTTGAACTGTCCATTATCAATTTTCTTGATATCAAGATAAAAATTTGAGGTTGGTCAGCCAACAGTATAAAACCTGGTCAGACTAACTGGATGTGCAGGCTGGCCTGGCTCTATACTGGTGGTAAAAGGTAACCATTCCCAGTTTAACCAGGTTAAGGGTTAAAAGCTTTGGAACTTTATTCTTTAAAAAAAATTGATAAATTATAAAAAAAGTTTTAAACCCCTAAGTGGTATAAAGAAAACTTTATTTTTCTAGTTAATTAACCATTGATTACAATAACAGTTTAATGGGATATGAAATTTTTTATTCTAATTTTGATAAAATGTTCCTTTAACAAATCAGATGAAATACTGTGCACAATGGGCTGACAAATTTTGATCTAAGAATGCTGAAGGGTGTCTTTAGGCTTTACAATAATCCCCTTAACTTTCCAGATGATGGCAACTATCTAGTATAGCTCTATATGTTTATAATAAGGATATCAGAATTCATTTCATTTAATAAGTTATATTGGGTTTTATTTCCTTTAAGTCAATTATCTTCTTATATTACATATCTGCAAAACTGAAAACAAAACTGAAAATGAGGCTTGTTTCAAAACTTCTCAGCATTAAAATAAGGGATAGCACATAAATGGTAATTTCTGTTATAAAGCAATACAGTTAATTTTTTAATTACAAAAAATGTCACAAACGCACACACACACAACTGAGTAACAAAAAGCAGAGCTTATCCATTATGAAAAAAATAAGAACACAATTCAGCCCTGTCATTGATTAGCAAATGATTTCAGAAATTCTGAATGCATATAAAGCGAAAGTTTATTATGACTTAAATAAGATAGTGTTCAATTTTATATACTCCCTTAGTCCATGAACACATAAGAGTCCGGCCGTGAATATGTCCATATTAATAAAGCAAATTGATTATCTGGGTTTGAGGAGTTTTTTTATGATCCAAGGTTAGTTTTTTTTATCTTTTTATTGAAATTATGCCTTAAATTGTTTTTATAAAGTTCAAATTCTCTTCATGTAAACTAAAAATCCAGATTTTTCATAACTTTGTAAGATGATGGCACACCAAATCCTTGTTTTAATCAGAATTAATTTTCAGCACTCCAGAGCTAATTGCTGTCCGTGAAAGTTCAAGTTTTACTATCTATACTTGAGTTATTTGTTGCTCATGAAAATTTCAAATTGTATCTACTATCCAGAACTTGTTGTGTCCAAGAAAGTCTTAATTTGTACAATGTACACTCCATAACTTGTGTCCTCGAATGTCTGAATTTGTACCGTCTACACTTGTACATAAAGGTCTTAAGTTGTATAAGCTGCATTTGTCCATAAAAGTTTTAATTTATATCATCTGTGAGTCCATGGAAACATTAGAATTTGTGTTAATTATATTGAAGAGTTGTTCAGATGCTATGTACAACCTGACTGGGAGGTGTATTAAATAATCTGCTATGATGATTTGGAAGCTTGTTCAGCTTGCCGACGTTTTACATCCCAATTATATACACGAGCCATATCTAAATATTGGTTAAGGAGCAAATGTTCCTCATAAATTACTATTCTACCTTAACAATAAGCTTTCATTAGGAAACTGATATGTAAGCTTGGTTAAATTTATGTATTTCTTAAACGACTGGTTCAGCTTTTTAGAACTGTCCAATATAAATTTTAGGTAAATCAGGATGAAAATTTAAAGTTAGTCAGCCAAGTATAAATCCTGGTCTGACTTCAGAAAGGTGCAGGCTGGTCTGTCTGCAAAAGCTTATCACTTGTGATTCCTGTAGGGTAGATGTTGAAAAAAAATATACTTACCTTAACTTTATCCGTAACTGTTTTACTTTTTTCATAAAAAAGGATACTAACTTCTAGAGTAGTAGTTTGCTCTGTTATATAACTAAGTTCATCTTCGACTTGCTTTAAACTTTTAGTGGCCACTTCCTGATTTTTCTGAAGTAATGCTTCAGCATCATCTAGGTTATACTCTAACATTACATTCGCCTGAAATAAATAAAGTGTCAGTCTTTACTACATTCTGTAGCTTGTATTCATATAAAACTATTTCGATTTACCACATGTACGTGCCAGGGACACTTTTTCTAAACCACTCTATTTTTGCGATTGGATTTCATTTCAAACCAACGACATTGATGTCATAAACTTAAAGGTGACTTTTAAACTTTGCTAGCAGAGGAAACTCCCAAAATGTAACATTTCAAGTACATATACACACCTGCAATTGGATAGAATCATTCATCTTCCCTAAGCTAACTGATGGATTCAAGATAAGTGAAATTTTACATCATTCATATATCAACAAGACCCATTCTAGAAACTTCCCCCCCCCCCCTGAATGACTATACTACATGCCAAATATATAAGCTCTGTAGTTATCCACAATGAGATTATATATGTGTGTATCCATAAAGCATGTCACCCTCATGGTAGGGCCAATGTTTACCTCAATGATTAATGATGTTAACTTTTGTAGAAAATTGATGCTACATGCCAAATCTCACTAATTTTCTGACCTGCCAACTGGACTGCCAAGTGCATGACATTATACACAGAAATTTCTTTGGGCGTATGAAAAGACAACATGAAAATTTAGTGTTTTAAGGCTTTGAAAATCTTAATCATACTTACTCCTAACCATAAGCAGACTTTATCTGTAGGCGGAACTCTAGCTTTAGCATAGACCTGATCTGACAATAAAAACCTAGTTTCCATTGGTTCACTGGAATTCTGAAATATATCCATAATCATTAAAATAATAATATATACAAACTTAATAACATCTCATTCATATATTTCCTATTATGAATTTTGATGAATTCTTATTTATGCATTTATAACTTCTTTATCAACCTTTACAAAAAATTGATGGTATATTTAACATACATGTTACTTTTAATCAATTGTATTACAATTATTTTTACCAAATAATATAGCCTATAATATAATTTATCTAATTTTTAGTATGTGTTTTAAGAGGGAAATGTCACTGATGTTTGACAAATAAAGTTAAAAGAGAAAAAAATGAAATAATAAATTCTATATAATATAGTGAAAACAACTGCTTCTGTTACATTTAATTAATTTATTTTTATTATTCTATACATGTACTTTCCTTATTACATTATTAAAGGTTGATAAATTGGGTTTAATAAGTTACTACCAGTATAACAATTGCATATTTTCTATAGATTTGTGTCATTCTATAAAACGCAAATACATGACAATAGATTAGTTATAATCTGAACGATGTAATGACTTCTAAAACAACACAAAATATACAGTACAACAGTATGAATATATGTATAAATGTACCTTTTGGCAGAAATGTTTAAATAAACAGAAATCATAATGACTTTACCTTTTTGGTCTGCAAGTGTGCAATTATATCTAAAGTTTTCTTAATATCTGGAATCTGGGCCTTCAATCTGAAATAGTACATGAAGTTATATCAGCTTATGTATTATACACTAAAAGACTATTTGACTGCTAAAAATCTAGAAAAATGCAATTAGGAATTTAAGTACAAAACATCATTTTGGTGTATAATTGAAAAGGCAAACAGACAAGTTTTATGGCAAAAAAGCAGACTTTAAAACATTGCTCTAACAGTTTGAATACTTGTAATACTTGTAAAATTTTCATCATTTCATATGCCAGTAACCTGTTGAAAATGGATGCATTGCCCCACAAGTCTAAGGAATTTTCTAAGTTTATGAAGGGTAATTCTGTTTAAAAATCCATGCTACAGTTAAGGGTCTTGATCAATGACCTACATCTACGATCCAAAAGACATTTGTGAAGTTTTAAGTTATACCTGCAGTGACTGATTAGACTGAACTTGCATGCAAAATCTTTTCTGTGAATTAATAAAGTTCTTAACAAATGAAGGTAATTAAGCCAATTTTATAGAAATAGTGTGTGCAGTTTCAAGTTTATACACCTTGATGTACCCAACATGATGTATCAGAATAAAGTTGCAAACAGAGTCGAATGTTGCAGAGTTGGTTGGATTGAGCCTGTTCATGGACTGTAGTGTTAAGTGCAAGCAGAGATGTTATCTATGTCTCTGGTGCAAGCAACTGTCCACGTAAGCACCAACTTGAGCGAAATTGAACATTTAAACATGATGAATGTTATATTTTGAATTCAGAAGATGTATTGATATAGCAATAATCATTGAACCTTTAATGCAACATATATTTATCATTCCATAAAAAGTCAAAGAATGCCCTTAATAATAGATTTGAGCAGAAATATACACAAGAGCGATCAGTAATCACATGAGTCGCCTCATGATGGCCAATTTCATGTTGGGACAAATTTTGTGACAGACAGACAGACAGACGGACAGTGCACAACTAGACTTGGTACTGATCATTCCTGTAAAGTTTGGATAAAATTGCACCAGTAGTTTATGAGGAGTAGTCCGGACAAGCTTTTGCGTATCTGGCAACACACAGAAAAAAAGACCTTTTTATCAAAGGGCCATAACTCGGCCAAAAATCATTCAACCGGAAAACCCGTGCAATATGCGCAAGGACTTGAGCTACAGATCAATCCTGTAAAGTTTCATTGAAATTGCATTTGTGGTATAAGAGAAGTTTAGTCCGGACAAACTTTAAAAATAAAAATTATTAAAGGGCCATAACTCTGACAAAAATCATTGAACCGGAAAAATGCTGACAATATGCACAACTAGACCTGGTACTGATCATTCCTGTAAGTTTGGATGAAATTGCACCAGTAGTTTTATGAGGAGTAGTCCGGACAAGCTTTTGTGTATCTGGCAACACACAGAAAAAAACACCTTTTTGTCAAAGGGCCATAACTCGGCCAAAAATCATTCAACCGTAAAACCCGTGCAATATGCGCAAGGTCTTGAGCTACAGATCAATCCTGTAAAGTTTCATTGAAATTGCATTAGTGGTATAAGAGAAGTAGTCCGGACAAACTTTACAAGAGCTGTCAGTAGGACAGCAACGCTCGACTATTCTTAATGCTTGATAGTAAAAAAAATGCTTGATACAGTTACCTCCTCCTGTTTACAGGTTGGGGTCATGATGGTGAACAAGTGTGCAAAGTTTCAAAGCCATATGTCAATGGACTTTGAAAATATTTGAACTATTACAAAAACTTTAACATAAATTCTAAGTCGAAAAAGGGGCATAATTCTGTCAAAATGCTTGATAGAGTTACCTCCTCCTGTTTACAGGTTGGGGTCATGATGTTGAACAAGTGTGCAAAGTTTCAAAGCCATATGTCAATGGACTTTGAAAATATTTGAACTATTACAAAAAACTTTAACGTAAATTCTAAGTCGAAAAAGGGGCATAATTCTGTCAAAATGCTTGATAGAGTTACCTCCTCCTGTTTACAGGTTGGGGTCATGATGTTGAACAAGTGTGCAAAGTTTCAAAGCCATATGTCAATGGACTTTGAAAATATTTGAACTATTACAAAAACTTTAACGTAAATTCTAAGTCCGAAAAAAAGGGGCATAATTCTGTCAAAATGCTTGATAGAGTTACCTCCTCCTGTCTACAGGTTGGGGTCATGATGCGTGAACAAGTGTGCAAAGTTTCAAAGCCATATGTCAATGGACTTTGAAATATTTTGAACTATTACAAAAACTTTAACGTAAATTCTAAGTCGAACAAGAGCTGTCGGGTAGGACAGCAACGCTCGACTATTCTTAGTGCTTGATAGTAAAAAAAAAATGCTTGATAGAGTTACCTCCTCCTGTTTACAGGTTGGGGTCATGATGGTGAACAAGTGTGCAAAGTTTCAAAGCCATATGTCAATGGACTTTGAAAATATTTGAACTATTACAAAAACTTTAACGTAAATTCTAAGTCGAAAAAGAGGCATAATTCTGTCAAAATGCTTGATAGAGTTACCTCCTCCTGTCTACAGGTTGGGGTCATGATGGTGAACAAGTGTGCAAAGTTTCAAAAGCCATATGTCATGGACTTTGAAAATATTTGAACTATTTTTACAAAAACTTTAACGTAAATTCTAAGTCGAACAAAGAGCTGTTAGGTAGGACAGCAACGCTCGACCTATTCTTAGTGCTTGATAGTAAAAAAAAAATGCTTGATAGAGTTACCTCCTCCTGTTTACAGGTTGGGGTCATGATGGTGAACAAGTGTGGCAAAGTTTCAAAGCCATATGTCCAATGGACTTTGAAAATATTTGAAGAAACTATTACAGAAAAACTTTAACGTAAATACTAAGTCTCGAAAAAGGGGCATAATTCTGTCAAAATGCTTGATAGAGTTACCTCCTCCTGTTTACAGGTTGGGGTCATGATGGTGAACAAGTGTGCAAAGTTTCAAAGCCATATGTCAATGGACTTTGAAAATATTTGAACTATTTACAAAAACTTTAACGTAAATTCTAAGTCGAAAAAGGGGCATAATTCTGTCAAATGCTTGATAGAGTTACCTCCTCCTGTTTCCAGGTTGGGGTTCATGATGTTCAAACAAGTGTGCAAAGTTTCAAAGCCATATGTCAATGGACTTTGAAAATATTTGAACTATTACAAAAACTTTAACGTAAATTCTAAGTCGAAAAAAGGGCATAATTCTGTCAAAATGCTTGACAGAGTTACCTCCTCCTGTCTACAGGTTGGGGTCATGATGGTGAACAAGTGTGGGGGCGGGGGCAAAGTTTCAAAGCGCATAATGTCTACTGGACTTTGATAAAGTGATTGTGAACTGGTAGTTACAAAAACTTTAACATAAGGTGGTTACCCGACGCCTTGGTGGTCGAGCGGCTGCAGCTCGTGGCCTTTACAGTGTCCACAGTGCATAATGTGACGCTCGCAAATAGCCGTCATATCTTATTCTTATCCGGAACGATATAGTCCCGAAGTTAACACACGGAGGGGCCATAAGTTCTTGGTGCAAAATGCGTTGATCGATTTACCAATTCTACTCACTGTCTAAGTGGTGTCGCGGTAATGATGGTGATAGCAAGTGGTGTCGCACAGGCAAGCAAAAGTGTTCAAACGCACACATTAAGTGGTACGATCGAGCGCATTCGGGTGACTGGCCAACTCACGCGAGAGGTGGACTTATTCTTAATCGAATGGTCGAGGCTACAAAATTTAAAAATTAATAATAGAGGATATCAACGTCTGGACAAAAATCACTGAACCATAGAACACACCTCGCTTCGAACAATCATTTAGCACAACTAGACTTGGTACTTGAATCGTAGTCCTGTAAAGTTTGGATGAAATTGCAGGACGCAGTAGTTTATGAGCAGCAATAGATAACACCGAGTTACAAGTATTTTGTGATCAGGACGTGACGGACGGAAGTACTTAGCAGACCAGATGTTTGGTGAGGGCTTAGTCCATTCTTGATCTCTATAACCCCCGAATAAGAGCACATTTTTTTACACTTACCCAATAAGAAGAGGCATATTATAACCACATAATCCATGTAACTCTACAGAATAGAACCCATACAGAGATGCCTGACTCAACAATAAACCATACGAACCTCATAATGTTAGCTCTGCGTCTGCTTGGACAGAGAAGTACGGACGAGACGGGGAGAAGGCTGAGTGCATATAGTGGGTCCCCTCAGGGAGATAACTTGCCGTCGTAGAGTCCGCCGTGGGGGCTACGACAAAGACCTGGAATTTTGAATAGGGATCGGGGGTAGTGCCTACTTTTGAGGGGCTATATTTAGGGTACTTACCATTAGCAAGTATTGTAACTAAAGCTGTAGAATTAGAGTTGTAAATATATTCATTTCTTATTTGAAAAACTGAGCGTACCCATAAAACACCAAGAAAATAATTCTAAGTTAACTGTTAACAGAAGTTACCGTGGCTTCTTTTTGTAATTAAGTGGTTATAGGTTCGCCATACAACTTGTATTTATTGTGCTGTTCATTAACTTAGCTTTTTTTTTTAATGCTGACTTTGCAGTCAGGGTGGCTGATTCGGTATCAGATGTTGTTCATGTCTATCAACAAGTCCTCTCTCCGGCATAAATTTATATTGGTAAGTAGCTTCATGAAAGCCACCAAGAACTGTATTAAACCTTTCTAGTCAGATTCAATTTGTTTATTTAACTTGCCAGCATGAAAAGGATTGACAACTGCCTCACTCATTAAATGCAGACTTCGAGCTACAATAGCTGTATTAATTATATGCATACACTTACAAGAAATATATGTAAAATTTGTCGAAATGCCAAATTATTCATTAAATCTTATGAACGTTCATATTTTATACACTACAATAATTAGGCAATATCACACTATCTCAAGTGTTTCATGCCTGCAATAAGTTTGTTCTGATAGGGTCTTTTATGACACCCTTATGAGTCATTGTGGTAAGAGGGTATTTGCAAATTCATACAAGGGTCATCGCCAATAAATTTAATCAAAATGTCAAACAAAACCAGGTAAGCAAACTATAAGTTTTATTTTCAATATTTTTGGTATATTTTTTCGTGAAGAAATGGTTGGTGGCAAATCTCTGCCTATTTTGGAAATTCATATTGTCATCCAATAGAATGAACGCTGGGTGTGGAATTTCTGTGAAATTATGTATGTGTGTTAGATTTTTCATCAGAAAGAAAAGAAAAGATTGAATAACTATATTGAAATTCGTTCATAGTCGTTGCTTCTTATTTTTCTTATAGTGCTTCACTTTAGTCAGGCCACGCTAGTGACGTAGATCAAGGGCAAATAAGAGGCTTGACACTAATATGTTAGTGTTCATCACCTTGAGGTGCTTTTAACAGAAATTAGAAAGCATCTACTCGCTGTCGCATCCACCTCCCATTCGAAGTTTTCTAATTTCTGTAGAAACAGCAACAGATGAAGCGACCTAACCATATACGCAGACTGCATTTTCAGCAAGAGCAGTTATTGTTCAGTTTCGCATGAATATGCCACGACAAAATATTAAATTTATTTTATAATTTTGTCTGGGGGCGGCTTTCAATATATGCAGTAAGTATAAAATGCAAGCAGTTTCCATTAACTTAGTTGTGAAATTGGCTATATGTCCGGACCATCGGACTCTTTCCGGTTCAACAATTTTAAATTTCTCATTAAAATTTTATATTTTGTGGATTTGCCTTTATTACGGTAACATTCCGTACATTATTTATACTGAACTATCTGAACGGTTTATAGTCTGTATATTCTGACTTGTGTTGAAAAAGGTCAACGGGCGGCTCGAAATCTATATGCGATCACAAAATACGCATAACTAAATTTCATGTGCGTCAATGGCTGAAAATAATAACGCGCCACGAAACGCAAAAACGCGCGTTGGTCTGGCGAAACAATTACTAGACTAATCTAATAAAATATAAAAAACAAAGAAATAACGCAGCAAGACTCAAATATACAAGCATATGAGGTTAAATCACACCACAGAAGGATATCAAAAATATAATATAGAAGTATAATATCTATATTCTAATATAGAAATAATAAAATACAATTTTTTCTATAACAAATTAGCATAATATTTACAAAAATAAATATGGAGCTCAGTGGTACTGGTAGGAATATTATTTTTGTCTTCGTAAGAATTAGCAGTGGTGAGGGAACATCTGACCCATAACAGTTTTTTGCATATTTTTATGTTTTTTTTTTTTATTTTGCCAATGTAGAAATTTTGCATGAATGTATTCTGGTTATTAGTAAAAATTCTCTTTTATTGACTACAGCGTACTCACAAGTGGATGAGTAAGAATTACTTGATTTTCTTTGCCAGTCTTTTAAACACGCAGACCGCTCTCTTTCTAAAACAAGCGATGCTCTACCCACTGGAACGATGGTACGGCACAGGAAATTATATAAAACGTTTGAAGCAGAATCGAATCATTCAGAGGAGATGTAAGCATTGGACTTTTCATTATTTGTTTTGAGATATTTTGTTCATAGTAAACCTGTTGTTTAACAAATAATTTAGCGCAAACAGTCTGACCTGTATATAATATTTCACTACTCAACAATCAGATTTATTTGTGTAATACACACTGAAGTGTTCTTTATCAGCATCGATAAAAATAGTGCTTATTTCATGTGGATTAAATTATCGGGTGCTTAACTTATAAGACCCATACGATGGTAGAACTTGATTATCGATCATCGACTGTCCATAATTTGTCCCTGTCCTAGTCAACATCCTTACTTTATTTTTTAGGAAAATCTAAATAACAAATGTTTATTTAAGCGGCATTTAATTCCAATCACAATAATCTGAAGCTTTACGGAAATAGCCAAGCAATTTTCATTGATTAAAATAATATTCATCAGCATAATTTGTGATTAAGCATTTACTGACAATTCTATAAGCCAAAGCTACTTTTAAACTTTGAATGCCTTATAATTCTTTCGTTACTTGTAACAAAATAAAAATATTTTGTTATACAGTAAAGACTGTCTTAAGCGACCCACCATGTCTTAATAGCCGGACGTTGCTGCTCTTTTCGTGACTCATATAGGTTAGAGGTGCAGTTCCGAACAAGTTATTTATATATAAAATGTCTGTATGTGTATTAGCGACGTGGATTTGGCTTGTGGGTTACCCTGCTAGTCCGTAGACAACGACCGATTTAGTCACTCCGTTACGGTATTTTGAGTTTCCGTGACTAGCGACTTTTTGCAGGGGAGCAAGGCTTGAACTGAGGTGACGACTTTTACTCTCGGCGAAGAAGACGCCACTTCGGATCAGCGACTTTTGCCTAAAACAAAACTTCAAAGGTAGATTTTTGGTGAACGCTGGACACCCGATTTTTATAGATTATCATAACACTTCGTTTTAACTTAATTTACGCCGCTAGGTCTGTTAATAGGCAAGTGTGTGGTATTACCTCTCAATTTAATCCATACCAATTAATAGTTAATACCGATAATTTTAAGAAAGCGCGTGTCAATACATCAACAAAGTTAAATACACCGCGCAAGGCAAGTGTTCTATGTTTATGCTTCTCTTTATATACGCGTGAGGTCATTTCGAACAGCGATTGACCGAATCAGAACCGCGCGTTGATACTCATACAGCAGTTTGCGTTGTGCCGCAAATTCGGCGACACGCTAATACACTGTGGCTGTTTGTTTGACGAATTAGTCCGGCAAAAGATCGGCAGAACACGAGTTATTAATCACTTTTTTTGTTCTCGATTAGACCATTTATGATTAAAAACAACCAATGGAGAATATATTACTCACTAAGTTGCTGGTGCGTGAGATATTCGGCGTGAAAGTTAAAAGATAAACATGCTCAAAAAAAAACGTATTAAGGTGATGAGTTACTAGTTTGGAAAACAAATGCGCATGTGATATAATATGTTTTCTCGAAACAACTTATCTGTAAGAAAGTGCCTCATTTGATGAAGATTTTGATAAATCTTTTTTTTTTACTATCTTTTTTGTTTTTTAATAAACATTGTGCACGCTCCGTGAACTAATAATATGAGGCTTATTATAGGGCAATTATGGTCTCTACAGTAACAATCGTGCCTCATTGTGACAACTTTGTATTTGTAAATTTTAGACCATTTTTACAAACCACGGTACTTTAATAATCAAATGATATAACTGAGATCTATTAAAGAATATGTACACTTTTTAAATACTAATGTGATTGTGTAGAAGGGATTTATCATAATTTTGGTTTGGCCTTTTAACCAATAATACATGGTCACTGTGTTTAATAGTTAATCAGTTGTTTTATAAATGATATTTGATATGTTTAATATCAAAATAAAAATATAATTGAAACCCTTAGTATGATACTAGTGCTTAGTTGCTTGGCCTTTCAACCAACAAATGTTGGTATGAATATGTCGCAATATATCCGAATTAATGTAGAGACTAGGTCCAAGCCTGATGTCTAATAGTTATTGCTCATAAATGCATAACATTATAAAATCTTTAAAAAATTGTTCTATGTTTTCTTGCCTTTTCAAGCTTTCTTCAAAAGTTTATCAAATTTACTTTCAATTTCATGCATAATCATTAATAAAAAACTCTCAAACAATGTACTTATCAATTTAAAATAAAATATAAACATCAATCTATTTTTGTCTATGGGCCATACTGGTTAAGTAAAGCGCTTTACAGATTGATTCCAAATTTTTTAACGAAAAAATATCAAAGAACATGCTGATGATGCATGGGCAATTATTTCGTTAGAAAATATTCTGTTAATAACTTCTGAATCATTTAAACCCTTGCATTTGAATTAGCCAATCAGATTTCACACTCTGAATGGCGGCCATTTGTTTATCAACTGTATAAGGAATTTCATTAAATGGGAGGATTTAATTATGATTTTACGGGTGTGACAGTTTTGTTTTTTTTGTAACAAGGCATTTATTTTTTACTTTAGAGTTTAGTTCATAAATAGGTCAAAGTTAATGTAAATATACGCGGTTACAACTGTTTTTTTGCTCCGCAAAATTTTCTTGCTGAATGTGCTATGGGTTTTTGAGCAATTTTGATACAATGTTGCTTTGCCCAGAAGCAAAAATATCTCAACAGGTCTAGGATTTCATGACATTTATGGACATTCAGTAAATTTATAGACAGTCTAGAAATTTAAAGATTTTTCAATCCATAAATTTACAGATATTCAATGTGAAATTTGCTGTTTTTATCTTTACAATAAAATCCGCAGCTTAAGACAAGTTGTTTTATTGATTGTTTATATTTACAAAGGTAATGGGATGAGTTTCATCTTTGTATGATGATTTTGAAATTTTTGTTAAAAGTGAAAATTGAAAGTCATCACCTGTTCTGATCTTAACATTTAACTGGTTGACATTTTAATGCAATATAATACTAACCTTATTTCATTTAAACCTGCGGTTTTAAATTTTATTTCAACTTCTACTACTTTCTTACTTAATGTCTGTAAATTTAACAGTATGAAATCTTGTAAACATTATGGATCGTCAGTGGCCCCAAGAAATTTAACCAGACTGTCCGTAAATATCTATGGAAATTCTGAGATCCTGCTGCAAGGCGATGTCATATTTAACTAGGACTAATAAGAAACAATAAGTAGTTGTGTATACATGTCCCTAATAGAGTTTATTGATGGTGATTGTCGGATAAATTAATAGAAGTGTGAATTCATATATTATAGTGCTAAGTATGTAAATATAAATGCCGCCCTAGAACCTGACGATAATTTGGGAAAAAATTGTGTAGTAGGATGTTATGGTATATAAGGTATCTATAAATGTAAATTAAAAAAAACTTTCGTAGTACAGAAGAGTGGCCTTTAATGAAGGCCCACATTGAAAAGCAATTTGAACGCATGACATGTAATTCACTTCTATTTGTTTACAAGACACTGTGTTGTCATGTAATTGAACTGTTGCCATTGAAATTTTCGTACATTTATATTTCCTAAAGGTCTGTAATACAGTAAACTAAAAATTAAGAGTTTCATTAACAAAGCATCATTCATATCTATGATTGATGGAATATCCAGAAATCTGCTTTAGGGATTCCAGTAGTATGTTTTTGGTCTCCATTTTCCCGGCGTAGAATTTTCCGGTCGAGCGCCATCTCTGTCAAATTTAATACGAACACCAAAGTAACATAAAAGTCAAAAAGATCACCACATTCATCACGACTTTAACTATTTTTCGATAATCGTATCCACATCATATTTTAACACCTCTGTGGACAGTTGACAGCTGAAAATTATAATAAAATTATAAAATACTATTTAACATATAAAAATAACGTAATGCTAACTTTAATCAGATGTGTATAAAATACGAATGTAACAGGAATTTTATGAGTTTTAAGTGGGGTTTTTTGTCAAAGATTTAGATATTTTTTAGGCATACAATTGTAAAGACATTTTTAAGCGTATGTCCCTGTGCTGCTGTTTTGGTTTGTTTCGTTGTGTTTTTTTTTTCGTTGCAAGTGGTTAAAATTCCACTGAGGCTGCAAAATATGAGGTGTAGATAAGTAATAGATGTTATCTTGGACCAATGATATAAATGATTAACAGCGGCAAGCAAATAATCTCACTCAGATTAAAAGAAGAAAGTCAAAACTTCCACAAAATGGTCAACGAAACTTGCTATATAAGTTTATGTAAGGCCCCATCAATACTACTGTAGAAGCTCTGTTCAAAGGTTTGGCATACTAGCAGTAATCTTGGTCAACATAATCTGGTTTAACAATATAGAACACGTAGTTTCAAAGGTCGCTGCAGTATTTGAACCATAATGACTATAAATAACACCCACTTTGTTCCAATCTCTGAATGTTAACAGATCTTATTTATAATTGGCAAATGTACGTCTAGAGCAGAAGCGCAACACCTTTCCTAAAGCAAGAGTACAACAACAAATTTTTTATAATGGATCTCGACCACATCAACCATCTGTCACAAACTAGAAAACCCTGACTTTCCCTGATAAAATAATCATGAGAGGCCACAGCATCTATTTCCTTATTCTATTTGTGTGCCAAGAGTATTACCGTCTGTAGAATGCATGGTCTTCTACGGTTTACCTTACAAAGTATAATCCCAATTTAGGTTATCTCATACTTTTAACCCGGTTTAAGTCAGTTTGTTTTTATTAACCGTTTTTTTTATCTCAATCTTGTAGTATTCTTTTAACGTTGCTTTTATCACTTAAACCTATAAATTTGCCTTTACTTATTTGTTAAGAGCTTTCCCAGACAATACGCGCTAACACTTTTAAAACACGTATGAATCTATCTGTAGTATATGTAATTAAAGTACCCAACAAAATTTATGATTTTGATATGGCAAGCAGCATATGGTTCTGTGTCACGGTTCGATTTATTTGATATATGTTACTTGATGTCATGTTGCTGTTGCAAGTGTTCTTTCACGCAGATTAGGTCGTTTGAAGAAATGATATACTTATAAAGAGCTACGGGTCGATTGTCGTATGTTTACCGAGGACGTCTGTTAGTCGTCTGTTATTAGAAGGTACCTTGATTATTCGTATTGTATCCGGAGAATGGTTCTGTAACGTAACGCATTAATTAGCGGACATTCACAAGGAAAACGAGTACCGAGACAATACAACTAATAATCATGTCTCATATCTTCGTGAAAATTTTTAGTGGACTGGTTTATTGTTTATCAATCCTGTTTGTAAACACGATTGGTATGAGGGAATTTAGAGAAAGAACAGTATTTTACATTGGTTTTAATTAAAATATATCACTTTCATTCAACCAAATTATTAATTCTCTCGAATTTTATCACTTCTCCAGATCAAATTTGTCTTATAAATACTCATAAAGAGTATAAGAATATATACGGAATAAACAATTAAAATTATACTATAAACATATAACATTTTATTAACTTAAGGGACATTGTATCTTGATATAATTTTCAGTTTTGAGAAATATAACTTTAATTATTATTAATGTTAAAATTTTCATTCTTTATTGAGACGCTGGTAAGCGTGGTAGGACGGATTTTTCATCTCATTACTTATAATAAATTCTTATTTCATTTGCATTCAAGTGTGGTATTGCTATGTATTTTTGTACTTTTTAATTAACTGTATTATAACTTGGACATAGATAAGGCCATTTAAACACGGCCGCTTATTGCGATCGAGCTCTCGTGCGATTCCAATAATAAGTGGCACACCACACATTGGCACCGATAAGAAAGGCAGTTGTGTCCCCTTATTTAGCCCCAAAATTTTTAATAATGTATAAAGTGTTGCTTTTTCCTCAGATTTTATTTAGTCATATTTTTTTTCTTCATATCAAACTTAAAATTTAAAATTGGTTATTTTTCTACCCTGTGAAAAATTCTAACCCATCTCACTTGTACAATTTTTTTATTTGTAAGTCATATACTTTAAGAATATCAGGGTTTGGGGGATATTTAAAAGTCTTTGATGCAATCCCGAGAAACCCCGGGGCCTATTACTTTCTTGCCGCTAATTAATAGGGCTCTTGACGCTTTTAAAGAGTGATCTTAGGGGGTTTCTGAGCAGGGCCCAAAATACATGGGGAACTCGAGAACGGGACCCGATTGCGGCGTATTTTTGATTTGTAAGGTTTTTAAAATACGTTTCTGCTACATTAAATATTTTTTTGTATTTCCAGTGAATGACTCAAAAAATATATTATCAATTGAAAAAAAATCTTTCTTTTAAAATTTGGGCAAAATTTTTTCTATTTAAAAAAAGACAAGGAGTGACATCCCCCATTTGCCCCAAAGTTTTCGGCGAGTTTTTCCCCTTTGGGTACAAAATTTATTACTATTTTTTCAGAATTTTTTTTCCCGTTATTTTTTTTCAACACAGGTATCGTCCGGAAAATAAGTTTTGTTTATTTTTTGTACCGTGTTGACATGTATAGGCGGGATTATTTAAGGGGGTATTTGTGTATTGATTTGTTAAAAAAGGAGAAAACGAACTTAGTAATATGGTCCCAAGATTTTTTCTAACTGAAAAAAAGGGAAAATTTTAAACATGACCATAGATAAAAATTTTTTGGCACTCATCTCGTATTTTAAATTACAAAATTAAAAACAAAATCAAACAATTTAAGGGTTAAAATTACGGAACTGCGGGAAATGCGGTGTCACCCTTTTTTTTTTTCAATATACCGTATATTTGACTGAAATTTTTAAAAATTAGAGATTATATTTAAATTTAGATTAGATAAATAAAGCCCCCGTCGCATAATATGAAAAGATATTCAAAGGTCGGAAACAAATGTAAAGCCGGGAAAGGATTCGGGGTTTATGCGCGCAAATGCGGTCCTGTTCCAGAGTTCCTATGCAAAATATAGTTTAAGCGATGCTGGGAAAATTTAAAGTTTTGTGGCATTTAATATAACCAAAAAAAAGTT